>NC_037672.1:123602436-123747103 GCF_003255815.1 Theropithecus gelada
AAAAAAAAAAAAAGAAAATGTGGCACATATCCACCATGGAATACTATGCAGCCATAAAAAAGGATGAATTCTTGTCCTTTGCAGAGACATGGATGAAGCCGGAAACCATCATTCTCAGCAAATTATCATAAGTACAGAAAACCGAACACTGCATGTTCTCAGTCATAGATGGGAATTGAACAATGAGAACACATAGACACAGGGTGGGGAACATCACACACCAGGGCTTGTTGCGGAGTGGAGGACTGGGGGAGGGATAGCATTAGGAGAAATACCTAATATAAATGACGAGTTGATGGGTGCGGCAAGCCAACATGGCACATGTATACATATGTAACAAACCTGCACATTGTGCACATGTACCCTAGAACTTAAAGTATAATAAAAAAAAAGAAAAGAAAAGAAAAGAAAAGAAAAGAAAAAGAAACCCCTCAGCATTATGCATTTAACATGAATATAATGGAAAACAGAACAAGTAGGAGAGGGAAAAAGATAAGGAAAAATAAAGAATTATTGCTGCCCAGATGGTTTCTTCCAACCAGAGATAGACTTGAAGAACTATAGCACAGGAATTTTAATTCTTATCAGGCCCAAAATACAACAGTGTAAGGGTTTAAAAGTATTAGGTTGGTGCAAAAGTAATTGCGGTTTTTGCCATGACTTTCAATGAAAACACACACACACATATACACACACAATTACTTTTGTATCAACGTAAAGCATAAGAAAGTACCAGTTATTTTTTCTGCTAAAATGTTTAATGATGTATTTTCAAGAAATAAATACACACACACGGATAAATTATAATGCCTTCACAATCTGTTGGAATAAGTTGTCAGATCAAAACAGACTTGTAAGTAGAAACATCAGCATTAGCACATTGTCAGGCATAAGGCTAGTTGAACCAACTATAGCTGAATTATCAGCAAAACCAGATCTTAGAGTATAATCATTGATTTAAAAGCAGAGTTCACAGGGGATCAAACCTACAGGTCCTGAACATGTATCCCAGAACTTAAAATTAAATCAAATTAAAACAACAACAAAGTGGCAGAGTTCCAAACAGGACCTGAAAATATGAGATGGATTCCAGAGGGGACCTTCTGAAAAGGAAACTATTGCATTGATAACACATGCAGAGCACACTGGAAGGTAACTGCTATGGTCTGAATGCTTGTGATCCCTTGTAATTTGTATATTGAAACCTAATCCTTAATGTAGTGATGTTAAGAGGTGTGGCATCTGGGTAGCGATTAGGTCATGAGGGTGGAGTTCACATAAATGGGATTAGTACGTTTATAAAAGAGGCCTGAGGTAGCTTCTTTGCCGCTTCCACCATATGAGGATACGGGAATAAGATACCATCTGTGAACCAGAAGAGTGAGCCCTCACCAGACACAGAATCTGCTAGTGCCTTGATCTTGGACTTCCCACCATCTAGAACTGTAAGAAATAAAGATCTGTTGTTTGTCAGCCACCCAGTTTATGGTAATTTGTTATAGCAACCCAAGGAAATTAATCCCAGTGGATTGTGGGAGACCAAAAGCCAGACACCAAGGAAAATCAGTAGAATAAGTAGCAGTTTTAGAACAAGACTACTTTTTGGTATAAATAAATAAATCTATACTAAACTATGGGATTCTAAGAAAATTCAGAGTTGGGGCCGGGCGCGGTGGCTCAAGCCTGTAATCCCAGCACTTTGGGAGGCCGAGACGGGTGGATCACGAGGTCAGGAGATCGAGACCATCTTGGCTAATACGGTGAAACCCCGTCTCTACTAAAAATACAAAAAACTAGCCGGGCGAGGTGGCGGGCGCCTGTAGTCCCAGCTACTCAGGAGGCTGAGGCAGGAGAATGGCGTAAACCCGGGAGGCGGAACTTGCAGTGAGCCGAGATCCGGCCACTGCACTCCAGTCTGGGCGACAGAGCGAGACTCCATCTCAAAAAAAAAAAAAACAAAAACAAAAAAAAAAAAACAAAAAAAAAACAAAAAAAAAAGAAAATTCAGAGTTGGTTTGAAAACGTACATTTTGCCCTCAGAAATAAAGTAACTTCTGGCGCCCAAAAGAAAAGAGGCATTTGCAAGATGGTGATGAAACAACAACTGGAAAAAATAAACATAACCAAATACAAGATCAAAGAGGCCATCAAGTATTGAGCTGTCTCTTAATGTCGAGAGACAGAGAATTAACAGTTTTATACTTTACCCCTATATGTGCCCAATCCAATTGTTAAACACACACACACATACACAAACTCACACAAAGTATTGTTTTAACTCAATTCATTTTTTATCAAGTTTGATATTAATAGAAGGTTGATATCGTTAATTATACATGTCTAAATTATGCTTGTTACATGATTAGATGATCTAACATTTTGTTTAAAAAGAGCCTCTGAGAGTCAAAATAAATCATGAGTTCCCACTTCTAAAAAAAAGTTCTTGTTGAGACACATTCAATGCACTAACTTTCTCTTATATCACCTTTAATTTTTCAACGGTTATCAGACTATTTTCCTCAGAACCCTAAATTTACCATCTGGGATCCAGAAACAGGTATACTACAGTTAGCTGACCTCAATATCATCCTTTAGACATTATCCTGATAGACCATTTAGTTATAGGGGAGGAGAAGCAGGAAAAACACATAAAACTCTCAATCCCAAGCCAGTTAGTTAGTAATTCTTTTATGTTTCAAAAAAACATTTCAAAAGAATCCACAAATAATGCCTCCTAAATAATGCCTAATTGTGTACTTAAAATTGCAATAGAATCCTATACAATAAAATGTTGGAAACATAAAAAATGAAAAGGCAAGAAACACAGTGCACTGCTTTGGAGATGTTAATGCACTTATTTTTTTTTTTTTATCACTGATAATGATATCATCCAGAAGTATCAAGGATTATACATATAGCCAACTTTTTAGATGCTATGCCCTAGGGCAAAGGAAATGTGTTTTCCATACAAAACCACTGCATCCAGATATGTTGAACCATATTTCCAGATAGCCTTTACCAGCACTCCACTTTGGCTTTGCATTAAAACAAAATTTACTTAGAGGCCTCACAAATAATAGCTCTCTAGTGTCCAATTATTGCTTGCAATTCAAGGAAATGTCTACTTATGGAAAGGCATCAGGCCAATCACAAATTCACGTAATAGCCTTTGTAACTCAGTCCTACATTTTGATCATTTTCCTATAAAAACTACAAAAACTTTTAGCAGGATACTATACATGGGTTAAAAAGTCAAACCATTTTGTGCCAAAATAGTAAGCCAGGACAGTATGTTATATATGTAAAAATCAATGTCAATGCTTCTATATATACAGACATATCTATACATGTATACATATATGTGTGTATATATATGTGTGTGTGTAATACACATTTGTAAATACAACTAATTGCTAATGAGTTATTAGGAGATGTCTAAAAACAAAACTTCTTGGCTTCTGGTTCCTGACAAACAGAGAACTAGCTTAATTTGCTGCTTTTCTCCTTGAAACAAATCATAGAGAAACGTCAATAACTTAAAACTCTGAAGGCAGCCTAGACTTAAGGGACTAATAGGAAAAACTGTGAATGACTACCTGAAAATAAAAGTCTAATTTTGAGCTTATGAGAGCTAAATGCATACATTAAGTAGATTGCCCAAAAATGAAGTGTCAAAGGAGAAATAAAAAAAGATATAATCCTAAACAAATGTACAATCGTAAACATTTAATAAACCACTCATTAAATGGTAGCACAAGCAGGCATCAAATCATGAGGTATACAGACTAGTTAAATAATATAATTCACATACCTGACCTAGTTGACAGACAATGCAATACTGAAAAGTATGTGTTCCTTTCAAATGCATACAGATGCACAAAATGATTGAATACGTGCTGAGTTATAATGCAAATCTCAAAAAATATTACACTGAAGTTACACAGAAAATGTTTTCTAACCCCAAAGGAATTCTACTAGGAAACAACAACAACAACAAAGGTAATCACAAAATCCTCAGACATTTGGAAACTAAGCAAGGTAGTTCTTAAAGCAGAAGGTTACTGATCTCAACTCTTCATCTACTTTTAACTGCATCCCCAAAATTTTGATATATTGCATTTTCATTTTATTTAGTTCTCTCTCTCTCTCTCTCTCTCTATATATATATATATATATATATATATATATATATAAATTTTTTTCCCTGAGGCTTCCTCTTGACTCATGTGTTAGTTAGAAGTATGTTACTTAAAGTCCAAATATTGGTGGTTGTTTAGCTATTTCTGTTCATCATGTCTAATTTAATTTGGTTATTAGCTGTGAACATACTTTTTATACTTTTCATTCCTTTAAATTTTAGGTTTGTTTTATGATTCAGAATAAGCTGTATCTTGGTAAAAGTTCTCTGTTTTAAAGAATATTATGTATTTTTGTTTTTGTTGGGTATAGTGATCTATAAATATTATTACTTCAGTTTGTTGACAGTATTGTTTAAGTCTTCTACATGCTTAGCAATTTTCTGTATACTTTGTTCTATTCATTACTGATAGTGAGATTAAAGTATCCAAGTCTTCAACTAGAATTGTGCATTTTTCCAATTCTTTCAGTTCTTTTTTGTTTGTTTGTTTGAGATGGAGCCTCACTGTCACCCAAGCTGGAGTGCAATGGTGCAATCTTGGCTCACTGCAATCTCCGCCTCCCGGGTTCAAACAATTCTCTTGCCTCAGCTTCCAGAATAACTGGAACTACAGGTGTGCACCACCACACCCAGTTAATTTTTGTATTTTTAGTAGAGATGGGGTTTCACCATGTTGGCCTGGCTGGTCTCAAACCCTGACCTCAGGTGATCCACCCGCCTTGGCCTCCCAACGTGCTGGGATTTCAGTTCCTTTTTATAAACGCATTTTGAAACTCTGTTTTTCAGTGAAAAATGCTTAAAATTGTCACATCTTGGAAAATTGATCCCTTTTTCATCATATAATAACCCTGTTTATCTCTGATAATATTCTTTGTTCTGAAGTTTATCTGATATTAACATAGCTACTTAAGTTTTCTTTTAGTTAAGGTTTGTATGGTGACTTAGTCTGCCCAGATTGCCATAACAAAATATCAGAATAGATGGATAAAGCACAGAAATTTATTTTCTCATAGTTCTGGAGGCTAGAAATCTGATATGTTGGCAAGCTTGAGTTCTGATGAGAGCCCTCTTCCTGGCTTACAGATGACCACTTTCTCGCCATGTGCTCGCATTGCCTTTCCGTGCTCACGTGCATGGAAAAGGAGAAAGAGATCTCTCTCCCTCTTCCTGTATGTCCACCAATCCCACAGGATTAGGACCTTATCCTTATGGCCTCACTTGATCTTATTTACCTCTTAACAGTCCTATCTCCAAATACAGTAATATTGGGAATTAGGGTCTCAACATACATAATTTTGAGGGACATGATTCAGGTGTAACACATACAATATCTTTTGCCTTTCATTTTGCTTGCATCCTTTCCTTAACTTCATATTTGAAAAGGGTTTCTTATAGATAGCAGATAGTTTAATTTGTTTTTATTTTAATTCAATTTAACAATTTCCATCTTTTAATTGGTATACTTAGGTCATTCACATTTAATATCATTATTGATATGGTTGGTCAAAATTTACCATTGTGACAGCCATTTTCTATTTGTTCCTTGTGTTCTTTTAAAAATATTGCTCTCCTCTCTTTTTTTTTTTTTTAGATTAATTGGTCAATACTTTCATTGCCTTTTATTACCTATATTGACTTCATTATTTTTAAGAAAATTTCATGGTTGACTTAGCGCTTACAATATACATATTTAATTAATCATAGTCTACATTTAAATAATATTTACACTGTTTCACATAAAAATGTCCAAAGAAATGTTAAATCTTGGGAGGCTGAGGCACAAGAATCACTTGAACTCAGGAGACAGAGGTTGCAGTGAGTTGAAATTGTGCCACTGCACTCCAGTCTTGGTGACAGAGTGAGACCCTGTCTCAAAAAAAAAAAAAAAAAAAAAAAAAGAATGTTAAATCTTTCTTACAGAGTATGCCTCGTGCAGTAAAGCCCCTTAGTATCTGTCTGAAAAAATATATATACACGACACACATATTTTTTCCAGCATTTTATAAATGTCACTTCAGTGCCTTCTAGCTTGCTTGTTTTCTGAAAAGAAAATCATGTATTTAAATAGTATATGGATCAATGTGCCAAAAACTGAGTATTTAGTTGATGATGTATGAATACTGGCTCACTTTATGGAGAAAATAAAACTGGATTTCTATCTCATGCCATACAAAAAGGTACACTTCAAAAAAAGTTATCATTGTGAAAGATAAGTCTATAAAGTTAACAGAGGGAGGATCAAAGCAGGCAAGATGGCGTCGGGCAGCAGGGAGCTAGGGAATTTATTTGACCACCACGTCTGGAGGGCAGCATGCAACACGTGGGCCAACTACCGGCAGGGAGGATGGCCTGGTGCTGTCAAGATATATGCAATCAATTTGGAATCTCAGTACTTATTAATACAAGGAGGTCCTGCTGTGGGAGCCACGAAGGAAATAGTTGAGCGATTCACTTTGTACGGTGCAAATGAACAGTACAATGCTCTAGATGAATACCCACCAGAAGACTTTACTGAAGTTTTTCTTATTAAGTTTATAAACTTAAAAAGTGCAAGGACAGCCAAGAGAAAAATGGATGAACAGAGTTTTCTCAGTGGATTGCTTCACGTATGCTATGCTCCAGAATTTGCAACAGTTGAAGAAACTAGGAAATAAAAAAACAGAAGTGCAGAAGGCACATGTAGTAAGAACTACTGAAAATAAAGGTTTTAAGCCATGTGAATATATTCCCTTCTCAAGGAATAAATGTTTTGGAGTAGAATTTGTTAACATTTTTAAGTGATTGTTTAAATTATATGATTCTGAATGATGAAAACAATAAATAAGTCACTTCTGTTTTCCTTTCCCTCACCTTTTAAATTGTAATATAAAGACCATTACATGACAAAGAAATTGGTTACAGAGCATAAAGACACAGAGAATTTTAGATAAGACTTCCACTCAGAGATGTCTGGATTTTGTATAGCTGCTGTGAACATTTCTGCAGGGAACTCAAATCCTTGTCTTCCATATTCCTGTGAATTGCCTTTATGTTATTTCTCCTCAAAATGTATATGTTCATCCAGGGGGCATGTAGACAGAGCATCAAACTCTTCTGAGGATGGTAGAAACCATGGTAAAACCATGGGGCATTATAACCACAATGACTCTCTGCAGAAAACACAAATAAACATTTTTAAAAACTCAGTGGCCTACCCTGGTGCACAAGAGGCTATTACTCCTTCAGAGGCAGTTGACAGATTTATGCCTAGGACAACACAACTGCAGGAGCACAAAAGAAGAAGAGAAGACGATCATAAACTTGGAACTTTTCTTGAAACAAGCTCAAGTAGTAATGAGGTTATGACTGGACCTCTGTTACCAGATGTATCTAAAGTGGATATGCATGATGACTCATTGAATACAACAAATTTAATTTGGAATAAACTTAAACAGGTAATTTCATCTGCCAAAGCCTCCAGGGGACAAGCCAGAAGATGTACCTGCAAGTCATCCATTAAAACAAAGAAGAAGAATACAGAGTGCCAGCAGCAAATTAGTATTTTCTTAAAAAAAAAAAAAAAAATTTTTTTTTTTTTATTTTTAGCCTGTCATTTTAATTATTCAAGAGATTTTCTGCTGATATTTTTTAATGCACTCCTCTTTGTAATTTCATTCAAGCTACTTGTCTAAAGTCATTTCTTCTTTTTTTGATCCATACTTAATTGCAGAAACTATTCTTGTCATTATAACATTACCTCTCATGTATGGTAATTATATGTAAATTAATTAAAGCAAATATGGAAACTTTACAATATAAATCAAGGTAAGCAACCAGGAAAAATTTAATAAAAAAAAAATAAAGTTAACAGAGGTTAATAAATGTTAACAAAGATGAATTGCTCATAGATTTTATAACATCTAATACAGGCTTTCTGTCAACAAAAGGACACAATGAACAAAGTTGAGAAACCAATTTATTATTTCCAGAAATTATTTGCAATATCTAAAACCACAAATGTCTAATATCAGAATATACACAGAATTCTTGCTAATCCATAAAACAATGACAGCAAATCAAAATAGGAAAAAATGAGCAAAAGTTGTGAACCATTATTTCACAGAAGTGACGACTCAAAAGAAGGTTATTATGAAAAAGACGTATTAATTTGCAATTATTACAGTGGCAACGATGAGAAAGTTATATAAGGAAAGTGCTGCCTGAGAATTAGTGATGTGAAAAATTGTAGACATTACTCGTGGGAATTTAAATTGGCCCAGGTATTCTGAAGAGTAATGTGAAAGCATTAAATTAAAGTTAAATAAACATAGGTATATGTTATGACTAGATATAGTCATATCCTGGATGTATATTCTAGAGCAATTCTTGCACCAGTATGAGAGAAAATACACAAATGTTCATTATGGTGCTGTCTTTAGTAGCAGTGATTTGAATGCAACCAAGGTGTTCATCATTGGAAGGAAGGGACAAAATGTAGTGTATTAACACTATGTAAACTGCATAGCAGTTAGTGAAAAACAGACCAACTCTAAACACAGGATGTTAATAGACCTTTGAAGCATGGTGCTGAGTGGAAAAAAAAAATAGTTTAAAACATAACAGCATTGTGTAAATTAAAGTTATATGTGAATAAAAAAAAGCACATGCAAATAAATTATAGATATCCAACGTGTCAGAATTATTACTTCTGTTGGGAGAGAAATATAAGTGGAGAGAAGTTAAACAATAAGAAATGCAGGAAAGAAAAAAGGATGGATTGAAGAAAGGCTGAACTAGAGAGGTGCCCTGCATAAACACTTAATAACAGTGTTCTAGAAAATAAGGATTATGATTAATCCCACATTTCATCTCGAGAAAAAAATAGATGAAGTGATAAATGTTTAAATAGGTATGCAAATGAATGGCAGATAGATTAATAAATATATTGGTAGGTAGGTAGGTGGATAGATAGATGAAAAGAGCGGGAAGAGAGAAGAGGGAGATATGGTAGGTAGATGGATATATGAGAGATAGAAGATGGATAGATATATATATAGAGAGAGATGGATGATAGGTAGATAGATCAGACATAAAGACAAGTAGATATAAAGCACACAACATATTCCTTGTAATTATCTAACGCCCAAATAAAAGGAAGAATGGAAAAGTTTGACGAACTGTAGCATTTCTTACAATGTAATGGAAAATTTATTTTAAATATGTATTTATTTAGAAAACTATTGGCAAATTTCTCCTCCAAAGAGCCAGGAATATGTATGTTCAATAAGAAGGCAAAGTTTGTCTTTTATACATTTCCTGTATTTGACCCTATACTCAACAGAGAAACTCTAGAGCAGCTGGCGACAGCTTTTATCTATAAATTGCTAGCATAAACTCCTGAAACAAATGCCAGTGTATTTAAGAATGGTTTAGCAATGTATGTTTTTAAACGTAGAAAAATAATACATAATCTAATACCTTGAATCTATGTATGTTACCTCATATGATACATGATACCTGAAATATCCCACTGAACTAGAAAGGCTGTGTTTTTTCATTATGAATACACTGTGTGTAACCAATTGATTTATTGATATGAAGATAGATTATTGTGATATTTATAAGAAATGACTTTGTGTTTTAATACTTTATTATTCTTTACCTTTTCATGTTGTACATATATATAATTATCAAATATAAGCACTATTGTCTTTATTATTCTTTACCTTTGTCATGTTGTACATATATATAATTATCAAATATAATTATCAAATATGAGTACCTTATAAATTTTCATCATGTTTGTATATAATTTTATTTGTAGGGATGATGTGGAAAATCCAAATTCACAAATCAAATTCCTTTTATTCTTAATTCCAAAGTCCCAAGTTGACCAAAAGTGTTCTTGGAATAGTCTGGTGAGATTGTTTTAACAGTGACTGTTCCAATTAATGCTATTTGTATGTTCTTTCAATGTATTTTGTTCCTATCTCTTCTGTGGTGGAAAAAAAACAAAACAAAACAGAATGATCCAATTTGAGCTGCATGCCTGTTTTTCTAAATGAGATTATTCAGTGGTTTAGTTAATCTTGAGTTGCCACAGGGCCTCAAATAGAATGAGGTAATATATTCTATCCTCACTAGCTCAGCCTCTTTTATTTTATTTTTTTAAAAGAAAAAAGATTTACGTTGTGGGAGAGGCAGAGGGTCTTAGATGATAACCATGAAGTATTAGGATCACAGGGGAGACAGCCTGTCTGTATGTGTGAATGTGAAATCCTATCTGTGCAGGTCACTGCCAGCATTGAAGGAGACAGGGCCACGGAGCTTGTCCAGGAACTTCACTTTTTACTCCATCCAAGTGGAGAAAAAAGGAGTAGCCATTATGACCAATGCTACACATGAAATCTTTGGCATTTTATGGATCTTTCTCCCGTGTGGAGGCACTTTTCTGGACCAGCTGACAGGCTTTCAATAGTCATGTCACTTCCCCTCTAATCTCTTTCAAACTGTTAAGACACAGCCAGCATCCTGCCTCCTATCATCCTCCCACCCCCTTCCCATACCTTTATTCTTGATGAAAGCGACTCTAAGGCTGTCCCTAGTCAAGGGACAGTGCTTTCAGGGAAAACACATTGGACTGTATATGCATTTGATCAAAAACATTTGAAATGTGCACAAAAGCAGCCAAGTCAGAAAAAGAAAAGGACAGCTGCATAAAGATGTCATAGCTATAAAAGAGCTGGTTGTAAAAGCTCTGGCTAACCAAATGGCTAAGCTAAACAAAGCACAATTAAGGCTATCCTGTCCGTTTTTCCCATTCCATTCTCTCTATCTGTGCATATTAAACTCACTAATTAGTGCTGCATTGTTTTTCCAAATTCTAATTTCATTTCCATTTTCTTATGGTCCTGCTTTCATGTTTGCTAACATAGGAAAAATATATCTTTGTAGTTATTCTACTGTCCAATATATTTTACCCACTCTTCTAAAAGTGTGCATTTTTACTAGGAATAAATATAGAAAAAATTGAATGTCTTAATGATTGACATTTTTATAAACTCAAAATTAAATATAAGCCTATGATGCTAAGGCAGCATTGTTCAACATTTTCCAGGATTATAAGAAGCAAACCAAACAAAACAATAAAAGCTTAGCTAATTTGTCCATGAAATACCCTAAGGTTTTGTTAGGTTTCCTATGAGTATGTTCTGATCACTGATACACTCAGGAGAAAGTGGCATTGGGTTATGTAGCCTCTCAGCTCCAAAGCAACTGGAAAAACAAAGGTCTGAGTAGAATATCAGCAATCAAATAAGATAAAATTTAACAAGGCAAATACCAGTATACAAAGTAAGATGTGATACAATAAGATAATACAAACATCCGTCAACAAGGAAAATCCCTGTACCTCGTATGATGCCAAACAAAAGCACAACAGCAGCTATGTGGAATTACCTTGAGATTCAGTCTCAAAGGCAATTGACAAATTACCTGAGGCTCAAAAGTAAGTCTCAAATTGACAAATCCAGTCAATTTGTCCTCTAAATTCAAAGTAATGTTAGACGCTTTATCCTCTGGGCGAAAACCAATTCTGACTGACTGGCCTTAAGCCTCTATGAGACCAAAGAGAGATGATTGATAAAAGAATGGGTTTGGAACGGTCTGCAGAGGAATCCCTCTAAAAGGGAAATTCGTTAGGCTAGTATCATCTCCAATCTTGAAATTAGAGAAACTAGAGAGCATATAGGTTCCATGACATTTGGAGATAAAGCATAACTGTAAAAATACTGGGAATAAAATAGTAATATATCTATTTGTCAATCTATCAGCTATCACTAAAATGACTGCTAATTGAGACATTTTATTTAGAAAATACTAAATTAGTGGAAACAATAGCTCAAGAGCATAAAATAACATGACTTTTATTTTGTGATGTTATGCCTATCATTAGCTCATATTAAGAGTTAAAAGAGACATGTTCATGTGAACAGATACGTTACTATTCTTCTACCATTTTTATTCATGAATATTTTATGATGTGTTCAGTAACTCGGCATGCAAAATAAACATCTGTAATTATTTTTCTGTAGTTTTCATTATTATTTTAAATATATATTAGTGGACACTCTAACCAAGTGCATTGTGAAAATATGTTAATATAAATGTTTACATAGTTCTTTTGTATACTTGGTAATGTCGATTCTCCTTTTTTAGTCAATGTTTTATAGATTTATTTTGCTTTCAGATTGTATATTAATATAAATGAGCTCTTCTACATTTTATTTCATTATTAAGTATAAAATAGCTTGACAATTGGTTAATTACCATAAATATAAAAATATTTTGTTTCTAACAGTCTGATTAGAAAATGAATCTTTTTTTGTAATTGAGGAGAAACTGCATCAATATTTTAGTAATGTTTAATGAAGTCTACAATTAAAAATCCAGAAATACTTGGATTATATAAATTGTTCAAGGAATTAGGTATTTGGATTAATCACTTGTAACTTAAAATATTTTTATTAAAATATTTAAAATCACAGTTGCATTTTCTTCTACTTGAGGAAGCATACTCCAGTAATTGCAGCTGACTATTTTTTCAAATTGTAGCTGTTTTTTAAATTCCCTTTGGAGTCGTGATCTTAAAGTGCCACAGGCTTATCATTTGTCACATTTTACAATCTTACTTAAGAATATGAGGCTGAGTGCGTACTGACCCCTGAACAACATACCAAAAAATCTCTTTGGTATTCTTTCATTTTTCCAAAATTGTTTCTCTTTCACAAAGAGGAAAGTGTCTGTGTATGTATCCATATATATTAACATATGCATAGTCATCCTTATCCATATTTACAGACAAAAATTGTTTCTATTCTTGTTACTTCATTTTTAGTTTAGAAAACAAAGGATTTACTTTTAGACATATTTTAATTGCATGTTATATCTCCTAATCTTTTTACACCTTCTAATACTCATATTAGTAATCAGATCATTCCTAATTATGCACTAGTGGTCTAATTCTTAGCACTCACTATAATAGACTTTATAGGCACCAGTTGTTTTCATTCCAGAACCATAAAATGTTCCCAGTGAATTAATATTGATCAAATTAATGCAACAAAACATCTCATTATTCATTGTATATTCTAAATGCTGCATAGTTAAAAATTTCTGTCCAGTCTTCATTGATGGTTACTTCTCTGATTAATACAGGCCTGATTAAATAATCACACTTTTTAATTTTTTCATTCTTTTGTAATCTGTATTTTGAAGTATTTGTGGCTTAAACTGTTGAGCTTAGTTATCCAATTTTATTTAATGATCTGACTTGCTTTCAATCAAATTGAAAAAAATTGTGAATACATATATTTCTATAAGGTCCATTATATTATTCATAATTTTTATTTTTGATTACTTCTTATGCATTTCTGTAACAAGGAAAATAACCCTCTTGTATTCACTATTCAAGTGATAATTAAAATCTTTAACAGCTTGCTAAACAGCACTAAGGGATGAAAGTCAGAACTATGTTGCAAAACCTCTGAATCCTAGGCAAATACTTGGAAGACCTGTTGCTCCTACCCAATGGGCACCTTCCATAGGTATCAACAAGCATTTGCCACAGTCTCCACTGAGCACATACTCTGCCTATGAATCTGTCTCCATGCTTTGCTGCAGAAAGCCACAATCAACTGAAAGCAACTAGTATGTAAGATAAAACTCAATGGTCATCCAAGACAGCATATTACAATTTCTGTGATGTGACCCCTTCCTAGCTTTACAAAAGTATCTATTTTAACATATTTCCACATTTGTTTCCACTATACATTTGATGGTTTTCTATCAGCCCACCTCATTTCCAATATTCCATCGTAAAAATGGAATATTACTTACAAAGCCTTTAAAGGTAAAGTAGGGCATTTATTACATTTCTTTATTAATAAGTCAGCCATTTGTTTATCTCACCAACTACACAATGAGATTTGAAAATATGGATAATATTCTATTCACCTTTCAATCATAGGCCAAGAAATTAACAACAGGAGTGCAGGAGGCACATATTAGAGAACTAGTCAATAAATTAACAAGTTAATGACTCAGTGACACCTAATTCTCTTACATTTAGATGGGGCACAAGATGTATAATTTCCTATTAATTAAATTATGATAACTTGAACTGTGCTTGGCTAATTAATTGCATATTAATACATTATAACTATTATAAAATAATAACTTATACATAAATACTTGTATCCTTTGTTACTAAGAAAAAAGTTATATTTTTATTACAAAAGTAATAAATGAAAGTTGTAGCAGTTCAAACTAGCAAAAGGTAAATGTAAAAGTCAACATTCTCCACTCCTGTCTTATTCTGCCTAAAGTAAGCATCATTAACATTTTGGTATGTATGATTCAATGCATACATAATATCTTCTTGTTCATCTTACTGTTTTAAAATACAGTATATATTTTTTATTATATTGTACTTCTATTTCCAGAGAGCAAATACATCTAGAGAATTTTCCTTCTTTTTACTGGCTACCCTATGAAGAAGTATCACAATGACCTCAATCAGTATTCAACTGAATATTTTGGTAGGTTATTTTAAGTTATCTTATATTGTTTTGTTATTATTACAAATAAAGCATCAATGATACATTTAAATTTTTCTATTTCTTCTAAAGAGATCCTTAGAAGTGAATTTGATTCACCAAAGTTGACATGCATACTAATATTTTGATAATTACTGACAGATCACGGCAATTTATACTCCCACTAAAACTTTATGACTTTAGTTCTGAAACTCTGACCTTTCCTGAATGCATCAATATTTTTGTGTGTAGAGGGTATTTTTACATTACTAAGCATTTATCTTATAATGATTTTAGGTTTACAGAATTACTACAAAGATAGTGCAGAGATCTACCATATACCCCACACCCAGTTTTTTCTGATATTAACTTCTTACATTAGTATTGTACATTTTTTACAATTAACGAACCAATATTAATACATTCTTATTACCTAAAGTCCTCTTCGTAAAATTTCCTTAGTTTTCTTTTCTTTTCTTTTCTTTTCTTTTCTTTTCTTTTCTTTTCTTTTCTATTCTTTTCTAATTTGCTTTTTCTAGTCTGGAATACTACAAGGCATTTAGTCATCCTATTTCCTTAGGCTTCTCTTGGCTGTAAGAACTGTTCAGACTTTCCTTGTCATGAGTCCACACTGATATAAATAAATGATTGAAAAAACAATAAATAGAGATGAATAGTCAAATCTCCTATACAGAAAAATTCCAAATACTTTATGTAGATAAGTTGACCTCAGATAGGGGGAGTATAACTCGTTACCCCTCCAGCATGGGTTGTGCACAGAAACCTTCTTTCAAAAAGTATTATGAAAAGGGAGAAAGCAAAAGAGTAACTTTACAATGGATAAATCTGACAGATGCTACCTCAAACTATGTGATCAGTTAATTATGCAAACAGTGATATGTTATATTGATAGTGCAGTCTTCATATGGTATGATGAAGATGGCACTTTACTTCTGTAGATTCCCTTTCCCAAAAACCCATCATAATCATGAGAAAAATATCAGAAAATTACAATTGAGGATCATTCTATAAAATACCTCACCTATAATTCTCAAACTGTTAAGTTTTTAAATGTTTACAAATCTGATTAATTAAAAAAAAATAGTGCTGTTTCACTAATTCTATTTCTTAAAGTGCATAAGATCTGAAAATTGAATTACTAATTCCCACAGTATATTGTGCATCTTAGGACTTAAAAACAGTTCAATGCATGAATGAATCAGCTGTTCCTTAGTCCTTGTTAAATACACTAATCTAATAATTTGAATTGTTATGTTTCTTTTTTCATGTCCTACTTAAGCATTCCTAGACTCCTGAAGAAACACAGTGTGTGGGGAGGTAGGAGATGCTCTGCATTGTAATATTGTAAATTTGATTGCCTTTGAATAGTGGCTGTGATTTTTGGAACACTTTTTTTGTAAACTTCATAACTTTTATATCTATTTGGATATTTACGGACTGTTCTAAGTATCAGAATGCAAAATACTTTGCTTAAAATCATGCACACACATTACAAAATCCCATAAACAACGTTCTTTTTTTTTTCAGTTTTAAGCATAAAAGACACAAACAGTATCACATATGGGGGAGCAAATGGAAAGAGCATTTGCCAATGCCTGGGGTGTTTGGCAATATTAATGCTTATTGCAATCTTTTGAAGAATTCCAAAGCGTGCGGCAAACTGTTCCCATGCACGTGTTATAGCCAGGGACACAGCTGTACTGTAATGATGGGTCACTTGGAGTATATGTAACACTGAACTAAAATCTAGAAAGACTGGATTCTCCTCCTTATTCTTCTGATTTGCTAAGCAACTTGCATTCTTCCTTTATATCTTCACTCAAATATCCCCTTATTAAAAGGAGTGTTATAAGATCAGTAAAATCTATTCTGCAAAGTACTTGGAGATCCTGAGAAGCAAGCTTTGGGTAAATACTATGTGTATTGTGACCAAAATCACCAATAATTTCCCTGATAATTTTCACAAATTCTCTTTGGCATAACCCTCATACCACACTTCCTACTAGCATAAACATAAAATAACATTTTTTCCTTGAAAAAATACAAGTATTCGGGATTTGGCATTACCATTTAGTGTTTGCTATTTGTGTTTTTGCATGTATATGTGTTTTCCCTGAACACTTTTTGTCTACTTTTTAACCTTTCTGAATGCCATGGAAAATATATAACAGTGAAAACAGCACAACTTTTCTAGGTCAATGAAAACTTGTCATATACAATAATGTAAAAATGAAAAGCTTATTTCAAACAAATGCAATAATGTGTAGCCAAATTGACCTTCTCTTCAGGAAGAATATTATAAAAATTGTACCAGTAGTTAGATACGTATGATATGGGTCATATCTGTCTCGGATATGGAGAAATTTGACTAAAATGAAAAATGTTAGGAAGGCATATCCAGCTATATATTAAATAAAGTTGGTTTAGAAAATCATGCATGAGGCCGGGCGCGGTGGCTCAAGCCTGTAATCCCAGCACTTTGGGAGGCCCAGATGGGCGGACCACTAGGTCAGGAGATTGAGACCATCCTGGCTAACACAATGAAACCCCGTCTCTACTAAAAAATACAAAAAACTAGCCGGGCGAGGTGGTGGGCGCCTGTAGTCCCAGCTACTCGGGAGGCTGAGGCAGGAGAATGGCATAAACCCGGGAGGCGGAGCTTTCAGTGAGCAGAGATCTGGCCACTGCACTCCAGCCTGGGCAACAGAGCGAGACTCCGTCTCAAAAAAAAAAAAAAGAAAAAAGAAAATCATGCATGAATGGAGAAGTCAGTTATTAATATTATTTAAAAACCAGAGACATATTAACACATTAGTAAAAATGTGATAAATTGGCAATAAATTGTGCAATAAATTTCTTTATTGCAGATATCTATGGCTAGCATGACTATTTCATTTGCTGTATACTAAATGACATTTCATTAATCCTTGGATTTTTATATATCAACACTACTAACCTACTAACCTTTCATAGACTGATATGAACACTGATATTTTATACCTCAGTACAGTCTCATGTTATCTCAAGTTAATGTCTAGTGACATAATGAAAAATTTATCTAATGTCATGAGCAAACTCTTCTTAAAATTACTATTTGTTTGTATGAATACAATGCAGCCCTGTAAAGAAAATCCATCAGCCAACATCAACAGACAAGAACTCACTGAATACATAACGATCTTTTTAAATGTTATGAATTCAAGCTTGAACTCTGTACTTTTACGTGTTCATGAGAACATGCTGGGCTTTTTCATAAAACATATCCTAAAGAACTCTGATTGTCCCTTTGGCAGTTTCCAAGAGTTGCAGGTGGCTAACTTTCACTAGAACTTAATCGAAAACCTACTTGTTGATTAAGCATTATATGAAACACACACACATACACACAAAACAAACAAATATAAAATGTTTTTTTTTTATAATAATAATAAATAAATTAAAAAAAAAACAAATATAAAATGTTTAAACGTGCTGCAGAGAGGAATTTTAAGGGAAAAAAGGTGTTTCGAACATTTTCAAGAGTTAAAAATTATCTGGTTTAACTTGATGAAAATCTCATTAATGGTTTTATAGTTGCAGTAAAAACATATCCTACATAGCTGCTTCTCTTTTTTTCCTTTTTCAGTTTGAGGAAAGGCCAAATAAAACCTAGAAGCAGGGAACTAATTATAAGACTTTATTTTTATTTTCTCTTTCTCCAGTTTTTGGATAGAATTTAGAAAGAGAGATACTAGAAAATGAAAGCCACGGGCTTCTCAGAAACTTAAAGAGTGTTCATCAGTTAAATTTAGTGTAAAGTAAGTGGCAGACATTGTTTTAAGGAGACAAGAAATGTAGAATATACCCAGTTCTTAGACTAGTTGACAATATAAAGGCATTGATGTGAAGTCTAGAAGACTTTATGCCAATTCACCATGAAATTGGAGAAGCTTCTGCAAGTCTTCTTCACACCATTCCCACAGTACATTTTCAATTTGGAACGATTTGGGATATATAAAAAATTCATTAATCTATTACTCTTAAGTCCATATGTCTCACATTGAGTAGTTTAAAAACACCCAGAGGGTCTTGAAATTGTCCCCATGGCATAGCAATTAAAGGCAGTAAGGCATGTATCTTTTTTTAGGAGGTTTTATTTTCAGAGCAGTTTAAATTTCCAGATAAAATGCATAGAAAGCACAAAGAGCTGCTCAACAATTGCCTCCACCCCCCCAACACAGTTTCCCTCATTATCATTAACGTTTTGCATGAATGTAGCACATCTGTTACAACTGATAAACCAACCTTGATATATTATTATTAAGTAAAGTTCATAGTTTCCATTGGGGTTCACTCTTTTTGTTGTATGGTTGCGTGGGTTTTGACAAATGCATAATTCCATATATCCACCATTAGACTATCATATCAAGTAGTTTTGATTGCCCCAAAATGCCCTATACTCCACCTATTCACCCTTTCTCCACCTCTTCCTGAATCCCTAGCAATCCTTAATCTTTTCACTGTCTCTCTGGTTTTCCTTTTTATAGAAAACCATGTTTTCTAGAAAATTGGTTGTGATCATACAGTGGGGAGCCTCTTCACATTGGCTTCTTTCGCTTTGCAGTAAGCATTTAGGCTTCCTCTATGTCCTTTTGTGGTTCAGTAGTTCATTTTGTTTTATCTCTGAATAAAATTCTACTTTGTAAATGTACCATAATTTGTCTATTCATTCACTTACAGAAATACATCTTCTCTGCTTTCAAATAAGTGGTAATCAACAGTCAACATCCATGTGCATGTTTTTGTGTAGACCTAAGTTTTCAACTCCTTTGGGTAAATGTCAAGGAGCACAATTGCTGGATTATATGATAAAAGTGTGTGTGGTTTCATAAGAAACTGACAAACTGGTTCCCAAAGTGATTGTACCATTTTGCATTCAGACCAGCAATTCATGAAAATCCTTCGCGCGTTACATGCTCCTCGGCATTTGATATTTTCAGTATTTTAGATTTTAACTATTCTAGAAGGTGCTTAGGCATATCTCATATTGTTTTAATTTGCAATTATCCAAAGATGGAAGATGTTAAATATTTGCCATCTATCTCCTTTCTTAAGGTGTCTAGATCATTTGCCTATTTTTAAATTGGGTTTTTCATTTTATTGTTGAGTTTTAAGAGTTCCCTGTATATTTCAGATACAACTTGATCTGATATGCTTTTTTCCAATATTTTCTCCCAATCTTTGACTTGTGTTTTCATTCCCTTGGCAGCATCTTTCGCAGGACAGAACTTTTAAATTTTAGTGTAGTTAATCTTATCATTTTCTACTAAATTATCTTCTACAAATTATATGGTTTTACATTTTACATTTAGGTATGTCATCTTTTGAGTTAATTTATTTGAAAGGTGTATAATGCTGTATCTAGATTCATTTTTCAGCATCTAAATGTCCAGTTGTTTCAGTAGCAGTTGTTTAAAAGCACTGTCCTTTCTCCATTGATTGTTTTTACGTTATTATCAAATTTTGCTTGATTATATTTTTGTGAGTATATTTCTGAGCCCTTTATACATTTCCACTGATATATTTGTCTGTTGTTTTACCAATGCCACACTGTCTTTATTGCTACAGCTTTATGGTAAATCTTGAAGTCAGACAATGTTAACCTTCTGACTCTTTTTCTACTACAATTATGTGTTAGCTGTCTTGAGTCTTTCGCCTTTCTATATAAACTTCAAAATGATGATTAAATGACTGTTCTTGTGATACTATAATGGATAGAATAGTCTTTGCTCTCCTTAATGTCTATTTTCTCTGGGTCATGTCTGTTCTATTTGTTTATCTTGATCATTTTCTTTTAAGTTCTTCCTTCCTTCAAATGGTGGTTTTTCTAGGCTGTCCATTTGTACTCGATAATAAAGCAATGAAAATACTTAGCTGGATCTATATGGGTGTGGCTTATTTGCTAGTGAGCATCTATATTTCTGTGTGTACGTATGTGTAGGAGCTGAACTTTAATTTTTTCAGTGCCCCAAATAAGAGAAAACTGAACATTTACTTTTGGACCTTAGACTTTCATACTAGGTCTCATCAAAGTGTTCATTAAATTTTTCAAAAGCATCTCTGTTTGTATTTGTTTTCATTAACTTTAGCTTCACTTTGGTTTTGTCTGAAGGGTAGTTGTAAGCAGATGTTGTTATCACTTATTCTTCATATAGATTTTCCAATGACCTAATGCCTGTCTCACGCATCATTTCTACTTTTCTTCACACCTGATAGCTCTGATATTTGAAGGGTCTCTGTGTTCTTCAGAAGAGGCTACCTCCCTCCATGAGCATATGCATTGTAACTGGGCCATTTGCAGCTGCACATTCCTCAGTCCTGCTCCACCACTAACAACTCATCCATGCATGTTCTTTTCTTCAGATATTACCCTAAATCTCTCTAAAATTTTTGTTGTTGTGAATTTTGCTATTCTAGATATTTTCATATATCCTAAATTAATGTTCCCAAAGCCTAAACGTTTTAACCACTGCCCCTATCCATGGTTAGAATGTGTCTGAGAGGTGACTAAATGAAGCAAAATATCATTGTACAATATATATATCGTAACTGGAGCTTACACAATACAGATAGAATGGTCCCGGTTTTACCAAGTGAAATGCTCTCTTACTGTTATTGTATTTTCTAGGATCTGATGGTTTGGTATAGAAGATTGCCCCTTCCTGCTATCACTCTATATGGACCGTAAAAAAATAAGCAAATATGTATGAGGGTATGCCACTCTTCTTCATTTCTCAATGGACTACATGATTAAGCCATGTGGTTTTCTTAATGGTATTCTTACATTCTGTGTTGACATATCTGGTTATCATGACCCACTGAATAAAATTTAGCCTATTTTGCTCAAATATCTTTCCTTCGTCTAAGATTTCAACATCATATTTTATTACCCCAACATCAACTGCTTTTAAATCCTATTGTTTACCATTAGTTATTTAATATTTTACACTAACTCATTAACTAGAGCTAGTTTCTATTATGCTTATAGTAAACAAACATAGCATTGAAGTACTGTGCTTTGGGAAGAAATGTTATCTTCACTACTTGCAAGGATCCCTTTTTCTTCAATAACAACATCAGGTTCAAATAACCTACGTTCCAGAGAATATTTTTCACCCACTCTTTGGTCAGTAAACAAGAAATTAGGGTTACATAATTTTTGGACACTGTGGGTACAGCCTCCAGAGTTACTTCAGGTTCTCAGTCACATTAGCTCCTTTTTGTAAGAGGGTCTGTGTATGTATGTTTCATCCCACATGTCTGACATCCCTAGTAATATGTCAGTGCCTGGTGAGGTGAGATTTTCAGGAAAGCTTTTCAGATACTTAATCTCAATCAACAAATACTAGAATTTTAGAACTAAAGAGATGTTTAAGTCATCCCTTTGGTTTCTGTTAGGATATAGTGAGACTTTTTAAATTAGTCTACACATTCTCCTTGCATTTATTCATTACTTTCACAAGGATGTATTGAGCTTCTGCCATGTAAGCACTTTTTTAACTTCTAGTGGTCCAATGGAAAAAATCAAAGTCCCTGCTCTCTGAAGCTTATAGTCTTGTGATGCGGAAAGTAAATTGAAAACAATAAAAAATAATAAAATGTCTAGTTGTGTTATATGTTGTTAAAAGGTAAAATAAGGTAATGTATTGAGAATGATGAGAGAAATTGTTAAAATGTTTGTTTAGTAAAGGAGATGTTTAAGAAAAATTTTAGATGGAATGAAAGTGAACAGTGTGTAGTTCTTTGGATCAAGAATGCCAGGCAAAGAGCAGGAAGAGCAAAATTCTGAAGTGAGAACAAACTTGGTATTTGTGAGATGAGCATAAAGGTAATGGTAGCTTGAGCTGAGTGAGAATAAAAGTCATGAGATGATTGTGGTAACAGACACATGAGAACATCATAGGCCAGATTGGATCTACTCTGAATGAGCTATTCCACTAATTAGAAGTGTATGCTCCAAGGGAATGACATATCTAGTTTATGGTTTGTTTTTTTCTTTTTTAAATCAACTTTTAAGTTCCAGAGTACAAGTGCAGGATGTACAGGTTTTCTACATAGGTAAATGTGTGCCATGGTAGCTTGCTGCACAGATCAACCCAACGCCTAGGTATTAAGCCCAGCATCCATTAGCTATGTTTTCTGATGTTCTCCCTCTCTCCACACCCACTTCCACTCTTGTCCTACATCTACAATTTTTCTCAAGGGAGTCAAATGGATTTTTATATGCTTAGGCATATGGATTTTTATCCATTTGACTGCCTTGAGCAAAATTGTACAGGTAGGTCAAGAGTGGAAGTAGCAAAATCATTAAAAGTTTTTCTTAGAACTAGAAGAGAAATTATGGTGACTTGGACTAGGGTGCTAGAGCTCTGAAGATGATAAAAGTGGCCATATATGGAACATATTTTGAAGACAGCAATGATATAAGTTATTGATACATTTTATGTGGTTATAATAGAAGGAGAGGAAGCAAGGATGGTTTCTTTTGGCCAAGGCAGCAGGTGGTGCCACTATTTGCTAAAATGCAAAAGATTAGAGGTGTAATAGATTTACCAGAGGAGTATAAAGAGTTCCAGTTTGGATGTGCTGGTTTTTTCTTAGCCATCTAAATGGACATTTAGAATAGAAAATGCGCTATGTGAGTGAATGTGTAGTTCAAAGGAGTGGTCAGGGCTAGGTGACACATTTGAAAGTCATCAACATATAGATAGGATATAAAGACTTACCTCCATTAAAATCATGTGTATAAACAGAGAATTATAAAAGCCCAATATTTTTTCTTTCTTATTTTTAATATGACTAGAGACATTGAACACCAGTTCTCCTCAGAAAGAAGAAACGAAGTTACAGGTGAATAATCATAACTCGAACAGAATATTAAAGGGAGAGTGCCGGAGCCTATGGAAGAACTCAAGAGAAGAAGCTAGCACACAGAAAAAGAAGGAAGCAAGCATCTGGCAGAGATGGAACCCTGAAGGATTTGGTGTTCCATGGAAAGGGCAGGTGGGTGTGTTTGGTTTTTTGGTTTTGTTTTTTGTTTTTGCTCCCTTCACCCCTGCAGCATAGTACTGCTTTCTAAACCATCAGAGAGCTACTCTACCCTTGTAAGCTCAATCACTAGTGTGGGCAGCAAATTGGGAGCTTCTTGAGGGCCTTGCACCAAGCTACCAGCTTGCCCAGGTTCACTCACCACTGGCCCAGACCCCAGCTACAATGACAGGGCACCATATTGAATGTGTACCCATTGTAGGACTCTTACCATGGGATGACTGTGGTAAGAGACACATGAGAACACCATAGGACTGATTGGATCTATCAGTCCTTGTGTCTCCACATCACTGAATTCCCCACAGACATACCCCAGCACCCACTGGGATTACAGCAGCCACACAGAGCTTGTTGGACCAAGGGGAGCTGTGGGATTCCTTGTAGTCTAGCCCTCAGGGCATGTTTCTCCTAGGGAAAGGGAGAGTACAGACTGTCTGGGGGGTGCCAAAGGAAGCCAGAGGAAACCAGAGCATGTACTTTCTTGTGCCCAAGAGCTCCCACTTGTGGGCACAGAGTGACTGCGGCTCTTCCAACAGAGATGTAGGTGCTGTGCTCAATTCTGTGAGGGAAGAGTGTGGTTCTGCTCCAGTGATCAGGCAGCCACAGTGCTCAGGCACAGGCCTGAAGAGTTGGATTTCTCATCTCTGCTAGTCCATTGCTGCAGATGTAGCCATGGATGCCCCTCCAAGAGACTGGCATGGATGCACAAGAGGATAGCCATTCTCAAGGGCACTGCATCCCTACTGGTGGTGTGCCCACTGCACCTGGGCAGCCTTCCTGCAGCAAAGATCAGGAAAGTCACAAAACTTGGTGTTTTGGGCTGTAGAAAAGATTACACACTCAAGCCATTTCAGCAGAAAGTTGAGGGACAGGCATCTTCTATGGCACTCAGCTACATTGCAGCCTGGATATAGATAGCAGTGTCTATCTGAACTGAGAATCCCAAGCCCCAGGACAGGATATGAAAGTAGATTACATTCCTACATGCACAGCTGTGGAGTTGGGGTAACCCCTTTACCCCCTGCAGGCTTCAGTGCATTTCACTAGGAGCTCCCCCTACTGCCCACACCAGGACTGGTGCTTATGCTTGCCGTTGGGTATGTAAGGAGAAACTTGACAGTCTCCCCATCTGGAGCTGAGCTGGGAGCTCAGGGCAACAGGCATTCCACAGACTAGCCCATCACCTGAGACGATAGAGAGCTCCTCCTGGTAAACAAAGATCAAGGCTATACCCTTCTGCTTCTGCTCTGCCAGCTCTTATCCATAAGCGCCACCTATTGGCCTGAAGGTCGATATGCACAACCAAACACAAAACCTGCTGACAGAGCTGCACTGGAGAAGGAGAAAATCTTGAGACCTCAACAGTTCCAATCCTGAAGAAGACAGTGAGCCTGACCATACACCCGTACATCACTACTATATCCACCAATTTAGAAAGCCACTACACAAAAGCTACCTATTACCAAGGAACTTATACAGAGTGTTTGCCATTGAAAGCACCCAGAGCCAAAGCCGAATGACTGGACACAACATACATTAGTGTCACATCAAAAAAAAAAAAAAAAAAAAAAAAAAAAAAGAAGAAGAAGAAGAAGAAGAAGAATATAGCTTATCCACATGAGAAGGAAGCAGAGAAACAATTATGGTGATAAGAAAAAGCAAAGTGTTACAACACTCCCAAAGGACCATACTAACTCTCCAGCAATAGATCCTAATAAAATATTTGAAATACCATATAGTTCAAAATATTGAACTGATTCAAAAGATTGATTTTAAAGCAGGTCAATGAGACCCAAGAGAAAGTTGAAAACCAACAAAAAGAAATCAGAAGAAATTCAGATTATTGAAAAATTCACTAAACGTGTATATATATAGATATATACGTTTAGTGAATTTATATATATATAGATATATAGATACATACATATATGCGTGTGTGTGTGTGTGTGTGTATATATATATATAGAGAGAGAGAGGCTCTCATCCTCTAGGCTGGAGTGCAATGGCGCAATCGCAGCTCACTGGAACCTACGCCTCCTGGGTTCAAGTGATTCTCCTGCCTCAGCCTCCCGAGTAGCTGGGATTACAGGTGCCTGCCAACACACCCAGCTAATTTTTTTTTTTTTTTTTTTTTTTTTTAGTAGAGATGGGGTTTCACCATGTTAACCAGGCTGGTTGAACTCCTGACCTCAGGTGATCCTCCCACCTCGGCTTCCGAAAGTGCTGGGATTACAGGCATGAGCCACTGTGCCCAACCTAAATGGATACATATTTAAAGGAAAAATTTCTGGAAATGAAAAATATGTTGAAGAAATTACAAAATATAGCTGAAAGCTTTAACAAACACTAAGCCAAGCAGAAGAAAGTATTCCAGAGCTTGGAGACAAGTCTTTTGAATTGACCCAGTCAGACAAAAGTAAAGAAAAAGGAATTTTTATTTTTATTTTTTTATTTTTTTATTTTTTTGAGACGGAGTCTCGCTCTGTCGCCCAGGCTGGAGTGCAGTGGCCGGATCTCAGCTCACTGCAAGCTCCGCCTCCCGGGTTCACGCCATTCTCCGGCCTCAGCCTCCCGAGTAGCTGGGACTACAGGCGCCCGCCACCGCGCCCAGCTAATTTTTTGTATTTCTTAATAGAGACGGGGTTTCACCGTGTTAGCCAGGATGGTCTCGATCTCCTGACCTCGTGATCCGCCTGTCTCGGCCTCCCAAAGTGCTGGGATTACAGGCTTGAGCCACCGTGCCCGGCCAGAAAAAGGAATTTTTAAATATGAACAAAACCTTCCAGAAATATGGGATTATGTAAAATGTCCAAACTTATTAGTTATAGGTATTCCTGCGAGAGAAGATAGAAAGTAAAATATTTGCAAAATCTCTTTCAGGGAATAATTAAGAAAAAGTTCTCTGATTTTGCTAGAAATTCAGATATATAAGTACAACAAGCATAGAGAACTCCAAGAAGATACATTGCTAGATGGACTTCGGGAAGGTAATAAGTTCATCAGACTATCTAAAGTCAACGTGAACAAAAAAAATCCTAAAAGGAGCAAGAGAAAAGCATTTAATCACCTATATAAAATCCAATTAGACTAACAGCAGAATTATCAGCAGAAACCCCCAAGCTAGAAGTGATTAGGGTCCTACTTTTCAGTATTCTTAAAGGAAAAAAAAAACTATCAGCCAAAGATTTTTGTATCTTACTTAACTAAATTTCATAAATAAAAGAGAAAGTCTTTACCAGACAAGCAAATGCTAAGGGGATTCATTAATTCATCACTAGACCATACCTACAAGAAATATTCAAAGGACTTCTAAACATAGAGATGAATGATCAATATTCACCCTCATAAACACATACAGAAGTATGTAACTCACATGTCATGTAAAACAATGACACAATTGAGACTCAGAAGCAAGTAGATAACAATTAACATTATGGCAGGGAGACAACCTCACATATTGATAGTAACCTTGATGGTAAATGAACTGAATGCTATACTGAAAAGATATAGATTAGTGGAATGGATTTATAAAACAGAATTCTTTCATATGATGCTTACAAGAAATGCACCTAAGTGATAAAGACACTTATATACTCAAGATAAAAGGGTGGAGAAAGACATTTCACACAAATGGAAACCAAAATAAAGCAGGAGTAGCTGTATAGATCAGATAAAACAGATTTTAAAACAACAGAAGTGAAAAGAAAGACAAAGAAGGTAATTATATAATGATAAAGGATTCAATTCAACACAAATATTTAATAATCCTACGTCTATATATGCGACCAACACTAGGCATACAGATTTATAAAACAAATACTGTACTACTAGACCTAAGAAAAGAGATAGACAGTGATACAACACTAGTGAAGGATTTCAACCACCCACTGACAGCAAGCACTAGGCTGATAATCAAGGCAGAAAATCAATAAAGAAACTTTGAACTTAAACTGGGCTCTAGACCAAATGGACCTAACAGATATTTACAGAATATACATTTTTCTCATCTGCATGTGGAACATTCTCCAAAACTGACCATATGCTTGGCCACAAAGCAAGTCTCAATAAATTAAATAATATATGTATTAAATATCTTCCTAGACCACAGTGGAATAAAATCAGAAATCAATACCAAAAGGAACTCTCAATAATATGCAAGTACATGGAAATTAAACAACTTGCTGCTGAATGATCGCTGAGTAAATGACAAAATTAAGGCAGAAATTTAAAAAAAAAATAGAAATGAATGACAATAGAGGCAAAACATAGCCAAACCTCTGGGACACAGAAAAAGTAGTGCTAAGAGGAAAGCTTATAGCATTAAATGCTTAAATCAAAACCATAGAGAAATCTCTAATTAAAAATTTAACATCTCACCTCAAGGAACTTGAAAAGTAAGAACAAACCAAACCCAAGACTAGGAGAAGAAAAGACATTTAAAAAGATCAGAGCAGACCTAAATGAAATTGAGAATTAAAAAATGGAACAAAGTATCAACAAAACAAAAAGCCAGTTCTATGAAAAGATTAAAAAAAAAATGATAGATCACTAGCTACACTAACCAAGAAGAAAAGAGAGAAGAGTCAAACAAACACAATCAGAAATAATAAAGGTAACACTGCAATTGATACTACACAAATACAATAGCTCATATGAGACTATTATGAGCAGCTCTATATGCACAAATCAGAAAACCTAGAGGAAATGGACATATTCCTGGAAACATACAACCTCCAAAGATTACCAGGAATACATAGAAATCCCAAACCAACCAATACTGAGTAATGAGATTGAATCAGTAATAAAATATCTTAAAACAACAACGACAACAAAAAACCCTGGACCAAATGGATTCATGGCTGAAGTCTACCAGTCTTACAAATAAGAACTGGTACCAATCCTACTGAAACTTTCAAAAAGTCAAGAAGGCTGGACGCAGTGGCTCACATCTCTAATCCCAGCACTTTGGGAGACCGAGGTAGGAGGATCGCTTGAGCCAAGAGTTTGAGACAAGCCCAGGCAACATAGGGAGACCCTGTCTCTACAAAAATTGTTTTCAAAAATTATGTGGGCATGGTGGCTTGCACCTACAGTCCCAATTACTCAGGAGGCTGAGGTGGGAGGGTCATGTGAGGCAGTGGGTTTAAGGCTGCAGTGAGCTGTGACCATGCCACTGCACTCCAGCCTAGGCAACAGAGCAAGACACTGTCTCAAAAAAGTTAAATAAATAAATAAAGTTGAGAAGAAAGGAATCCTACCTAACTCATTCTATAAAGACAGTATCACCATAATACCAAAGCCAAATAAGGACACAGGAGAAAAACACATATCCCTAATGAACATAGGTACAGAAAATACTAGGAAACCAAATCCAGCAGTACATCAAAAATATAATACACCACAATCAAGTGGGTTTTATTCCAGGGATGAAAGGATGGTTCAACATGTGGAAATTAATAAATGTTATTCAACACATAAACATAACTAAAAGCAAAAAACATGATCATCTCAACAAATACAGGGAAACATTTGAAAATATTCAGCATCAATTCATGATAAAAACCCTCAACAAATTTGGCATAGCAGAACATACCTCAAAATAATAAAAGCCATATATGACACACCCACAGCCAACATCATACTGAATGTGGGAAAGTTGAAAGCATTATCCCCAAGAACTGAAACAAGATGAGGCTTCCCACTTTCACCATTCCTATTCACAAAAGTCAGAGCTAGAGCAATCAGGCAAGATAAACAAAAGACATCTGAATTGAAAAAGAGAAAGTTGAATGATTTATAATCCTTTGGGTATATACCCAGTAATGGGATTGCTGGGTCAAATGAAATCATTCTACTATAAAGACACATGCACAAGTATGTTTACTGCAGCACTGTTCACAATAGCAAAGACTTGGAAACAACGCAAATGCCCATCAATGATAGACTAAATAAAGAAAATGTGGCACATATGTATCATGGAATACTATGTAACCATAAAAAAGGATGAGTTCATTGCCCTTTGCAGGGACATGGATGAAGTTGGAAACCATCATTTTCAGCAAACTAACACAAGGACAGAAAACCAAACACCACATGTTCTCACTCATAAGTGTGAGTTGAACCATGAGAACATATGGACACAGGGAGGGGGAACATCACACACCAGAGCCTTTCAGGGGTTGGGGGGGGGCGGGGGAGGGATAGCATTAGAAGAAATACCTAATGTAGATGACAGGTTGATGGGTGCAGCAAACCACCATGGCATGTGTATACATATGTAACAAACCTGCACGTTCTGCACATGCACCCCAGAACTTAAAGTATAATAATAAAAATAAATAAATAAAAAGAAAAAGAGAAAGTCAAGTTATCACTGTTTGCTAGTGACATAATGTTATACCTAGAAAACTCTCAAGACTCCTCCAAAAAAATTCTAGATTTGACAAATGACTTCAGTAAAGTTTCAGGATACAAAATTAACATACAAAATCAGTTGCATTTTTATGCACCAATAATTATCAAGCTGAGAACCAAATCTAGAGCTCAATACTATTTACAATTGCTACAAAATAAGTAAAATACCTAGGAATACAATTAACCTAGCCAAGGAGGTGAAAGATCTCTACAAGGTGAACTTAAAATCACTAATGAAATAAATCATAAAAGACGTAAACAAATGGAAAAACATTTCATGTTTATGGATTGGATTAATCAATATTGATAAAATGCTTATATTGTCCAAAGTCCTATACAGATTCAGTGCAATTTTTTGTCCAATTACCAATGTCATTTTTCACAGAATTGGAATAAGCAATCCTCAAATTCCTATAGAGTCAAAAAATAGTCTGAATAGCCAAAACAATCCTAAGCAAAAAGAACAAAGCTGGATGTATCACATTCCCTGAATGCAAAGTATACTACAAGCCTACAGTAACCAAAACAGCATGGTACTGGTATAAAAATAGACACAAAAATCAATGGAACATAATAGAGAACTCAGAAATAAAGCTGCATACCTACAGTCAACTGATCTTTCACAAAGTAGACAAAAATATACACTGGGGCAAGGACATTCTATTCAATATATAGTGCTGGGAAAATTGGATAGCCATATACAGAAGAATGAAACTGGACCCATATCTCTCACCGTATATAAAAATTAACTAAGATGAAAATCACACGTGCATACACACACACACACACACACACACAATTGACTATTAACTATACAAAAGAATAAAATAGTGGTTTTTTTTTTTTTTTTTTTTTGCAGTAACATGGATGAAATTGGAGTCTATTATCTTAAGAGAAATAACTTAGAAACAAATGTCAAATACTGCATATTCTCACTTAAAAATGGGAGCTAAAAATGTGTACACATGGACATGCAGAGTGGAATAACAGATATTGAAGACTCCAAAAGGTGGGAAGTTGAAAAGGGGGCAAGGGATGAAAAATTACCCATTGGGTACAATGTACATTATTCAGCTGATATTCATGTAACAAAACTGCACTTGTACTCCCTAAATTCATTTTTTAAACCTCACACTATCTACAAAGGCCAATAAAGAGAAGTGCAATAAAATGAAAAAATAAAAAATACGGCCAGTTCAAAAGCTTGAAGCATTATAACATTTAGAAATGAAAAAGAGAAAGTACCGGCAAACATCAAAAAGGTGCAACCAAGGAACTTATCTCCTAAAGCTTACTTTCAAGACAACTCAGTTTCTTAAAAATTGTCTATATTGTATTTCTCAAATAAACTCTGATGATACAGTTCACGGGCCTCTATTTCCCAGAAATCAAGTATAATTACACGTCTGTTAAGACTTCCCTATTAATATCAATGAATAACACCAAAATTTATAAGAATTTGCAAAAACCATCACAGGTATAATCACCAGCTGGGTCTCAAGCTTTTTTTTTTTTTCTTTTCTTTTAAAAAAAAAATTTATTCAAGTGTAACACACACACATAAATAAAATAGGCAAAAGTATACTAATCTTTTTTTTTTTTTTTTTTTTTTTTTTTTTTGAGATGTAGTTTTGCTCTTGTTGCCCAGTCTGGAGTGCAATGGTGCAATCTTGGCTCACTGCAACCTCCACCTCCCGGGTTCAAGCGATTCCCCTGCCTCAGCCTCCAGAGTAGCTGGGATTATGGGCATCTGCCACCACGCCTGGCTAATGTTTTGTATTTTCAGTAGAGAAATGGGGTTTCTCCATGTTGGCCAGGCTGGTCTCGAACTCTTGATCACCTCAGGTGATCCCCCTGCCTCAGCCTCCCAAAGTGCTGAGATTACAGGTGTGAGCCACCATGCCTGTTCAAGTATGCTAATCTTAAGTGTATATCTCAAATATTTGTTTATAGATACGGAAGTGACATCTACATGTCAAGCGACACCACCTCTGACACCAAATTGTGTGATTTTCTGACACCAACTTCATGTCCAACAGTTCATCCAATTCTGAAACCAATTCCAAGAGTTGTCATAGACTGCACAGATTAATGATTTAGTCCTACAAAACTCCCCCTACTTCAGGCATCTGTCCAAATTCCAGGGCAGGACAGGGCAGTGGTTATGGCCTGAAGTTCAGAAATATGGTACCTATATTGCTGAACAACTGGCTATTAATTAGGAGTTCCACAACCCTCTCCTCAGGCTTGACAATTCACTAGAACTACTCACAGAACTCTGGAAAACACTTTACTTGCATTTACTTGTTTATTATAAAGGATACAGCTTAGGAATAGGCAAATGGAAAATATGCATAGGGCAAGGTATGGGGGAATAAGAATGTAGACCATGCATGCAATGTCAAGGCATGACACCCTTGATGTGTTCACTGATGTGAGAACTCACTGAATCCTATAGTTTATGGTTTTTATGGAAGTCTCATTATGTAGGTATGATTGATTAAGTCATCACCCATCGGTGATTAAACTCAATTTTTGGTCCTTTCCCCTTCTGTGAAGGTTGAGAGATAGCCCTAAAAATTCCAATTCTCTAAACATGTATTGGTCTTTTTGATGACAAGCCCATATTCTGAAGCTAGTATGGGCCCCAGCCATCAGTCATCTGATCAATCAGGATAAAAGACATTCTTATCAATCATGAACTCCAAGAGTTTTAGATTTGTGCCAGAAACAGGTGAAATAGAGCAAATATTTCTTTCTTACTGCACAAGAACCTATATATATATATATCCTTGAAGCAAAACTCAGATCATGATACAGAATATTTTGGAAATTTGCTTCCTGGATGTCTTGATCATTCTTTGAAGTCCACTTCATTCTTAGCTCCAACCTCAACAATTTTTGTGGTCCTGGCAAAGCCAAATTGAGATTCTAGTGACATCTCAGAAACTAGAGTGTGAGAGGTTTGATCTATGGGACATTCTATAATACATACGGAATCCCAAAAAGGTGTTCAGTTGTCTGCAGTTGGAAGGCTAGGGAGAGTGATGGAAGAGATTTCTAAATAGAGTTTACCAGTTGTTGGAAAATACTCTGTTCTACATAAATATAACAGCAATGCAAAAGAACATCTTTCCACCACAGACAACAAGTTTATCTCTTTTAAAAAACATGTTTTAACAAGACGTTTTAATGTTTTTCTGAAGTGCTCTAGAATATTTTCTAAATATGTCAATAGTCCCAGATATATCAGATTTCCTAAGCACTTTATTAGTCACTAGAAAAATATGGAAATCCAATAATGCACCGAGGCATTCTTTCTCTCCAACAGGTCAAATCTGGAGGTCAAAAGATTGTTTTCTACTTAGGGTTATCTGGTTATAGTCCCTCCATAGTTTTCAAAGTGACTTTTAACATTAAGGGTTATTAAGCCAGGAAACTCTGAGTTTCCAGTTCAGTACATGAGAAGCTGGAAGGAGCCACTCTGTCCTAACTCACAAGAAGCTGAACAAACTGAAAAAATCAACAACTCTTCTTAGATCCATCAGAGAGGTGAATTCAACGGTGCAAATTATTGCACTAAATGCAAAGGTGAATGCAGAGACTCTCAGTTTGCCAAAGCAAAAACCTCCAGGAGAATCAGTGCTGGGTTAGGAAAATCTGAACTGTAATTGATGAATTGCTAGAGACTCAGCATAAACAAATCTGACATAAAATCTCCAGGGAGACCTAGTTATCAGTGCCCCCCACACTTTTATGAGTTTTACCTCCAGGAGCTTAACCAGATCCTTATAGTAAATATGGGGAAAAAAAATTCCTCATGCTTCCAGCAGAGGGGAAAAGGAACCATTTGTAAATACACCAGAGCACGCTCTTCTTTTTAACAAGATCTGCACTCAGGAAAAACTATTTAACCAGAGCATAACTTAACGGAGTTTTATCAGAGATTAAACTACCTGGAGGAAAGGAAATACACAAATTCAGTCCCCTCTAGTCTTCCATGTGGAAGAAGGAAAATATTCAACTACACACCACTCTAAATGTACCAATTAAAAAACAGAGATGGTCAGAGTGGATAAAAAAATAAATAAACAAAATCAACCGTATGTTGCCTAAAAGAAATCCACTGTAAATGTTTTTTTTTTAAATATAGATTAAAAGTAAGTGTATGGAGAAAGAAATATGATAACACTAATCAAACACAAGCAGGCATAGCTGTATAAATTTCAGACAGCTCAGACTTCTGTATAAATTTCAGACAGCTCAGACGAAGATAAGCTCTCTGGGATAAAGAAGGACATTACATAATGGTAATGGCATCAATTTTCCAAAACACATAACTGTTTTTAATGTGTAAGTGCCCAACAACAGAGTGTCAACCTATGTAAGATAAAAACGGATATAACTGCAAGAAGAAATAGATGAATCCACTACAGGACTACAGGCTGTAGGCCTATATAGGGAACCTCCATTGTAATCTCAAGGAAACAGTATTTCTGTGGTCTGTCATTGACTGTACATCATTATGTGGCACATGAACTCACTGTCAACTGATTTTTGACATAGAAGTAAAAACAGTACAATGGAGAAAAAAATTGTCTTTTCAACAAATGGTGCTGGAAATTTGGACATGCACATGGAAAAAAAATTGTATCTAGACATAGACTTTACATCCTTCATCAAAGTTAACTCAAAATGCATCACAGACCTAAATGTAAAACAGAATATTATAAAACTTTTAGAAGGTAACATGGAAAAAAACGTAAATGTCCTTAGGTATAGTGGTAACATTTTAGGTACCATACCAAAGGCATAATCCAGGAAATAAATGTGATAAACTTGACTTCATTACAATTACAAACTACTGCTCTGTGAAAGACAGTATCAAGAGAATTTAAAAAAAGAAAAAGTCACAGATTGGGAGAAAATATTTGCAAAAGATATATAAAAATATGCCTCACATCATATAACATCCATCAGAGAAATGTAAATCAAACAACAATGAAATAGCCCTATGTACACATTAAAATGGCCAAAATCCAGAACCCTGACAATGCCAAGTGTGGGAATGAATGTTCAGTAACAGGAACTCTCATTCATTCTTATTTGAAATACAAAATGCTACAACCATTTTGGAAGACATTTTGACAGTTTCTCCCAGAACTAAACACACTCTTACATTATAATCCAGTAATCATGCTCCTAGACATTTACTCAAAGGCCTAGAAAACATAGGTCCACATTAAAACTTTGCACAGATGTTTATAGCAGCTTTATTCATAATTGCCAAAACCTGGAAGTAACCAAGATGTCCTTTAGTAGGTGAATGGATAAATAAATGGTGGTACATCTAGAAAATGGAATATTACTTAGTGCTAAAGAGAAATGTCCTCTCAATCCATGAAAATACACATGGAAACTTAAAGGCGTATTTACTGTGTGAAAGGAGTCAATCTGAAACAGCTACATACTATATTACTTCAACTATATGACATTCTGGAAAAGATAAAGCTATGGAGAGAGTAAAAACAATCGGTGTTTTCCAGCAGTTAGGAAGAGGAAAGAATAAACAAGAGGAGCACAGATAAGTTTTTGGGCAATGAAACTATATGTATAATACTACAATGGTTGAGATATGCCATTACAAATTTGTTCAAGCCCATAAAATGTATAATACAATACCAAGAGTGAACCTCAATGTAAACTATGGACTTTGTGTGATGCTGTGTCGAGGTTAGGTCACCAGTTGTATCAAATGCACCACTTTGTTGAGAGATGTTGATAATGGAGGAAGCTCTGGATGAGTGAGGGCAGAGGGTATATGGGAAATCTCTATAACTTCCACTCAATTTGTTGTGAAGCCAATACTTCTCTAGAAAAATAAAGCCAATTTAAAAAAAAAATCACATAAAAATCAAATATTAATTGCACTTGAGGATCATGGAATTTGGAACAAAATATCTTCCTCAATTTTGATCCCTTTTATTCTCTATTATTATAATATTTATTCTTCAGTTTCTCCCCTGCTTCATTCTCCATCCTACATGAGTTTGTCCTGCTCTGTGACTTGAGATGAGGCAAGAAATATAAACTTAGACAGTATCTCCTCAGTTTCACTTAACCTCTGCCTTCCAGTTGGCATCAGCCAATAAAGATTTTGGCAGCACATAAGAGAACAGGTAGTAAGAGGTCAGGAGGGTCACCCTAAATAGCTTGAGCTTTTATTGGCTTTTATAACCCTCTTTCCTTGTACTGTCACTTTAGTCCTTGTTGTAATAATGTTTTCCTATTGCTATTTTCTTGGTGTCTCAACATTCTATATTGGTTCCCATAGCCATGCCTACCCCTCTTTAATTAAGGCTAGCTGTGCCTTCTGTGTTCTGTCAAGACTCTGACTAATAAAGTTCTTTAGCATACATTTGATTTTATTCATTTTTGTAATATACTAACATAACCAGAAATGTTAATGAATCCGGAGACCAAGATAAAATGTCATTGATTAAGCATTTCTTAATATGTTCCCTTATTTCATTGGCTTACAGTGTTCCCTATAGAATTGTTCCCAAATGCTCATTGGTCCTGAAACTCTATCTGCTTCTCATTCTCAAAATCCACATTATACTCATCAGTAGAAAACACTTTCCTCCTTCCTCTGGCTTCTTCTTTAATGTATTTTTCCTTAGTGTGCTGTACCTACTTATCATGGCTCTGTTGAACAGGGTAAGTCTGTGGCCAACTTCCTAGGCATCCTGGTTTCCACACCATGGGAAGCATAAACATAGAGAACGTTGCTTTCGATTAGTGAAAGCACCCTGGGCAGAATCCCCTGGATCCTGCAGATGCTCACAACAGCAACTATTATTTTTCTTGTCCTGACAACTGCCTTTGACAAATTGGTTTTTGTGTATTCAATTAACTGTTTTATTTTTTCCTCCCTCTCACAGATTCTACACACTTGCATAATATTTGAGTTCTTGGTATGTAAACAACAAGCCCCAGGTTGACTTCTTATCCAATAAATACAACATACGTTGTGTAGGTGCATTTAATTAGCATGTTGAAAGAAATATATCCATCAATTAGAAATATTTCTCACAGACTTTCAAAAATTATAGAAATCTAACTTCATGTTAAAATTCCAGATTATTTAATGCACATATAAGGACCTTTCTTCATAGACAATAGTCCCTGGATAAATTCAGCTAGAAATATTGTGGGTCTCATTATTATAGACTCAAAAACTAAGGCATCATCCAAATTCTGAGTCAAGCGTGCATTTTTTGCTTTAGCTCATATCCACTTATCCCACTACTTCAAGGGCTCTAGTGTGTTTAACACATCCCTCTCTACAGTTTTTTTCCTCCCTGTAAGAATTTATTCCTTCTACCATACTTGCTTATCTTGGACTGACTCCTAGACCTGGTCATCATTCCAATGACAGTTTGGTGATATGATGCAGGGTATCTAGCTTGTTTCTACAGTGTTTGTTGATTTAAGCATGCCAGACAATATCCTAATGTTCGAAACCCTGAAAGATAGCCTTCACAAATATTGCACATCCATTATGCACTATAAATTCTGGAAGGATATACAGGTATAGTTCCTTTCCAGGAAAGAAACAAAAAAGCAATCTTAATACGAGTAAAGCACAAACACAAACAGAGCCAGAGAAAGATCTAAACTTTTCTTTCCTGTACATATTGAGTTGCCTTTTATACATAAATAAAACCTTTCAGCCGGGCACAGTGTCTCACGCCTGTAGTCCTAACACTTTAGAAAGTTGAGACAGGTGGATTGCTCGAGCCCAGGGGTACAAGACCAGCCTGGGCAATACGATGAAACCCTGTCTCTACAAAAAAAAAAAAAAAGTACAATAATTAGCCAGATATGGCGACATGTGCCTGCAGTCCCAGATACTAGGGAGGCTGAAGTGGAAGAATCACTTGAGCCCAGGAGGCAGAGGTTGCAGTGAGCCATGATTGCACCCCAGCCTGGCCAGTGGAGCAAGACCCTGTCTCATTAAATGAATGAATAAGTGAATGAAACCTTTGAATTGATATACAGAAGCTTGCTTCTCCCTGCACAGAGTACAAGTCCAGGCAGACTTGAAACAGGCTCCATTCTGAGAAGCAATTAATAGAGAGATTTTACTGTTTGTAGACACGGAAGAGAGATGGTGTTTCCCATTTTATGTGGTTAAGACTAATAGTAATACTCTTTGTCATACTCACACTAATGTAATTTTAAAAGATGAGAAATCAGTCCTAGATATTCAGCAATTTCTTAGCTAATTTAACATTTGCATATAAACATTTTGTAAACTAGAAATACAAATATTGTTAACTTTTAAATGGGATTTACTCTAATGATTTACTTATTTATAAAACTATAGTATGATTCCTTTGATAATTTATATTTAACTTTTTCTTAAATATACCACCAACATCAAAGTGTTTGTTTCCATTTATTTTATAGTACATTTCTAATTTTCAGAGAGAGAAATATACATTCTCATTTTGTCTTCTTATAAAGAATACCATGAATTTGCTCTGTACCTAGGCATAAATGTCAAGTATGTGGTCTCTATGCAGCTTTGGTCATTCAATGCATAAAATCAACTGATCCAGTAAAAGTTTGCTTTTCATGACCTTGGGTTCATTGGTATTATTTTCTAATCTACATAACTAATTGTATAATTTTTAGACTATCAATGTATAGTATTATAAAATTACTTAGATGCATTTGATATGATTGGACATGTTTTATGTATTATTTCTGTATATATGATCTGAAGTTTTATTATCTATTTATCCATCTATCTGTCTATCTGTTTAAAGTTGGAGATCCACCAGGACAGTGATCTTGAAGAGGAATTCAGTGCATAAGTGTTAACCTTACATTCAGCATGTCTTTTCCATATATACACACACACGGACACACACATATACACATACCTTATATACATATGTGTGTATATAAGGGGTGTGTGAAGGGGTGCCTGTGTGTGTGGAGGGGGAAATATATATATATATATATATACACATATTATTATTATACACACACATCTTTGATCTCTTTTACTTATCATGGAAAAATGGAAAATTCTGAAATAAAGCTACTTAAGAAAATAGCAGCTTATTTTATATGCACTGTTTCCAAGGATAAAAAACTAAAAGTATACCTTAAGAGCCATATACTGGCTCTTGAAGCTTCTACTCAGAAGTGACATATATCACTTCTAATCACCATTACTGGGCAAAACAAGTCAATGGCTAAAACTTACCTTAGTGTGGTGAGTAAAATGTTCCTTTTCCTGGGAGTAGCATCAGCATATGCAGCAAACTGTAATATACCGTAAAGTAGAATACTGCCATTGAGGTTATCACTTAAAATATCATAGTTGCTTAAGTGTAAAAATAATTCTTCAGTTATTTTTCTATAATACAATGTAATAACTTATGAATCATATTTTTATTTTTTTATCCCTGGAAAAAAAATTGTGTGTCTGGAAAAACAAACACAAAATTAGTGCTTTCAAGATGGGATATGCCTAAGTTTTCCCATTAATGAGCTAAATGATTTTTTTAACAGACACACTTGGAGGCTGAAGTAGCTGGGGACTGATGGATACAGATGGATGGTGAGCTAGGGAATTGGAGCTATTCTAATTTGCACAGAAGGTAAGTATGAATGCATCTTTTTGTGGCATATTTTTCCAGGGTTCATTTGAATGATAAATATAAATGAGTGAAAATATGTTTCCAATATAAAACTTAGGCTTCTTCCTCTCCCCATTAAAATTTACTTAGATGATTAGTAATGTACCCAAGAACTATAAGAACTTTGTCTTTCCTGTTGCACTTACATTCTAAAACAGAAGATCCTGTCAAGAGCAAAGAAAAAAAAAAGCTTCTTTAACTGAAACAGACATTTATTAGGTATCTAAAACGATAAGACCCCAGAGAAGGAGAAAAAAACAGAACTACGGTGTAAATATAACTAACAAGTAAATAAAACAGTCACCAAACATATTAGCTTTCTTTGTTAAAATTCTTCAGAATGATTGTCTACACAATCGAGTCTGAAGTTCCAATCCAAAGGACATACTGTAGGACAACTCTGGGCATTTGTGGCTCAGATAAATTAAAGAGGCTGTTGGATCAGTGCTGGGTTTCTCCAAAGAAAGGTGAAAGACAGCTGTCCATTTATGTATATAAAATGAGTGTGGATTACTCTTGCTAGCCAATATAATATGCAGTCATATTTTGCACACATGGTACCCATTAGTGAGAAGAGTAATATTTAGAGAAGTTATCATGAAGACAAGAATTCTGCCTGATAAAGTGTATTCATAATTAATAGAATTTAATAGGTGGGATAAACCTGTGTTTTAATGACATTTCATTTTTCCATAAAAAATCAAAATAAAATTGACATATTTTTAGGAGCATAAAATGTAATATATGTGTGTTTTAGAAAAACAATCTAGTTTCATACTAAAGTGAACTCTAATAATTTTTAATTCATTCATTATTTCATATTAGTTATTTCCTCTTTTGGAAAATCATTTCATTTTTCTCCACATAATTTTCCTACAGATTGCCTTAGAGTGAGGGAAACTAAAGGTGTTAAAAGACACAGTGAAATTAAAGCTCTGTTCCAAAGTGGTGACCAACAACACCATGAATAGGTTTTGGAATTATTTTTGAAAGCTGTGTACTATCACTCCTTTATGAATCTTTGAAGCAACCTGAAACTAAATTAGCTTTTATTTATTAATTTTCTTAGATCTTCTGGAATCTGTTTTAATACAGTACTTGCCATGGTTAGACTAGGCATCAGATTCAGAATTCTGGGTCTTTTTCATGTCCTGATGATCTTTGAATGTGTGGAAAGCTTATCATATCAATTTTTTTTCCAGCTGTAAGCCTGGATTTAATAATTCTACCTAACATTTGTTGAGTACTCACTGTGTGTCTGGCTCTATTATAAATGCTTATTTAACCCTAAAAAACAACTCTGGGAGATTAGTACCATTATCATCCACATTTTACAGATTTAGAAAAACTAAAGCTGTAGAAAGGTTCTTAGCTAGGGAATGTATAGCCAGGACTCATGCAGGCCATTTTGTCCCAGGGCCCTTAACTATGGCCATCTCTACTTGCATAAGATTCTATACGAACAAAAACGTTAATCATAGTTAAGTTTTTCTAGGATATTCAAACAAAAGTAATAAATATGAAAAGATAAGGTTTACATTTTATTGTTATTTCTGACAAAGCATGAGTCATTTCTTTTAGTCATCTCTTTATATTGCATAATTCCAGATGGAAAAGTATGCATCACACTGTACTAACACATTCAGAAATACAGTAAGCAGAATTATTTAACCACATTGTGTTCAGGAGAGACTAAAGCATTTATGTGCCAAGAATTTTTCTTCATACAGTTTGGTTTATACTAGCTTTTGGAAGCTGTCTTGTCCATTGAAAAAGTATCTGTGAATAGTACATAGTGAATAGAAAATATTTTTGCAGATGTTCAGTGGTATTCATGAGTTCCTACAAACACCCGCAAACACCCACAAATTTTCCCCTGAGTCTTGGCTAATTTTCACTTCACAGATCTGTGAAATATTTTACAGTAAAAGAAGCATGTCAGGAAATCTTTGGTTGTCTGGTTCTTTCTTTCTTGGCTCCTGGTGTTTTATCCCTTACCCTGTTTTGCCACCAGGTTTTGTTTGTCTATGCACAAAACATGTATGTATTTGATCAATTTATTGAACACTTCCTGATGAAAAACTTCAACCTACAAGAAATGTAAAGATATTTTAGAGTAAGTATTCTTAGGTTCATCACCAATGTTGTGTCATTAAAATTTACTGTATTTGTTTCATCACATATCTTTTCATGTCTCTGATAGAGCTTTATATTTTACACATTTCAAGGTAGGCTGCAAATATCTCTAGCTTGCCCCTAAATATTTCTGCATGCACATTATTAACTATAGCTAATTTTGTTTATTTTTTAAATCTTATGTAAAATTTACATGCAATAAATGAAGAAGTCTAAATTGCGCATTTGCAGAGTTTTGATATTGGGTTTGAGTATACCTTATCCAAAATGATTTGGAGCAGAAGTGTTTTGCATTTTGAATTTCATCAAATTTTGAAATATTTGCATATACATAATGACATATTTTGGGGATAGGACACAAGTCTAAACACAACATATTTTAAGTTATATACACATATACCTATACCTAAGACATATATACCTTATACATATAGCCAGAAGGAAATATATACAATATTTTAAAATAATTTTGTATATTAGAAAATTTTTATATACATTGAACCGTCAGAAAGCAAAGGTATGACTATCTCAGTCATCCATGTGGACAATCTGTGGTTATCTGGCATCACCATCATTCCTGACTCTGAATGTGTATGCTACTTGTAAGAAGTCATTTTCTTCTACATATTCATACGTAAGTACTTTAAAATATATGATATAGCATAAATACAGTGAAACAATAATGTATTCAGGATAACTAAGCAATACAGTAGCATCACCAGAATCTCTGCATCGTCTGTTTAACAGCAGCAGTAAGAAGCAATGGCAAGCTTTCAGTCTCCACCTATGATGCTGTGTTTTGATTAAATGGTTACTGTATATTGCATTTTATTTTTTTAGGTGAGGAGAAGCATCAGAATGAGCTGAAGGACAAAGAAGTGAGGTCCTCTAGGGATGAGAAGGCATTCTGCTTGGTGGCTTTTGAAAAATGTTTTCTCCAGAGTCGTCTGCCTCATTAACAATGCTTTTTGTCTTAGAAGTCTCTCTTTGATTTTATGAGATTTCATCTCATATGTTTAAATCTATTTAAACATAATGTATTGTTTAGTATAAAATTAATGAATTCATTATTGTGTAGTTTTTAACATGTGAGATGTAAAATCTCTAACAATAACAGTACAAAAGACATGAAGGGAGAAAAAGAAGGATACAGGTGTAAGTTTCTTAGACCATGTGTGAGGTGGCATCATATTATTTGAAGGTAGATTCTGATAAGATAAAACTTATGTTGTGAAGTTAGAATAACCAGTCACATAAAACTATATGATATGAAATAAAATGAATGGAAAGAAAATGAATTGGGATGGGGAGCTGTCAGCATAGCGATAGTATTAAAGCCATGGGGCTGGGTAAAAACACAAGTCCATGGATGGAGCTATGGGAAACTCCAACATAGATAGTTTAGGAAAGGAAGGAGAAGCTTTTCATAGAGAAAAAAAAGAAATAATAAGGCAGGGAGAAAGTAAAGACTGATTAGGGCAAGATTGGCTTCTTTTCAACTACTGGACTTTAAACATTTTGTTGATGCGGATGAGGCAATTTTATAGAAACTCTCCCACAAATGGAAGTTACGTGCTCTTCTTGAAGTAGATGCTTTTTCTGATATTCTTAGAAGCATATATAAGCATATATATATATATATAATATATTAATATGTATAATATTTTACATGTCTGATGTATAATATACTCAATTGAGTAAAAATTATTCTTAAAATATAAAAATGTTTGTAAAGACAAGTATGTCCTTATTTCTATTGACATGTCAATTTCTATTATATGTATAGTAATCTTGGCAACATCTCTCATGATGATGGATGGATTTTTTTTTTTTTTTTTTTTTTTTTTTTTTTTTTTTTTTTTTGAGACAGAGTCTCTCTCTGTCACCCAGGCTGGAGTGCAATGGTGCAATCTCCGTTCACTGCAACCTCTGGGTTCAAGCGATTCTCCTGCTTCAGCCTCCTGAGTAGCTGGGATTACAGGCGCCTACAACCACGCCCCGCTAATTTTCGTATTTTTGTAGAGACAGTTTCACCATGTTGGCTAGCCTGGTCTTGAACTCCTGACCTCAAGTGATCCATCCGCTCCAGCCTCCCAAAGTGCTGGGATTACAGGGGTGACCAACCACACCTGGCTGATGGACTGATTTTTAACAAAGCACCAAAGTAATTCAAAATGGGATAAGTGTTTTTCTTTTTCAAAAAGCCCATTTTTCTGGAAAGCCTGTGAGAGAAAACATAAATGAATATCCTTTTGTGTGGATGAGGCAAATATTTCTAGATATAGAAAGCAACAATCATAAAATCATAAAAAAGAAACACAACTAAGACTTTATCAAATTATAATTGGGATTAGATAGTCCAGAATAATTTTGATAATTCATGTAAATGATTCATATATTTTCCATGCTTAATCTTACCTAACAATCAACTATATTTCAATTGTCTCTTAAGTATGAATATTTCTCTTGATAAGTAAATGGTACACTATCCATAAAGTTATTGAAACAATTTTATGTATTTTTCTTTTTCTTCTACTGATAGTATATTCATAAATCATGTCCACCACATTATCTGGCATTGCACTCCTTAATTTGTTCAGCTTTTCAAATTTCATCATTACTAAATAATTTTCTTTGCAAGGACATTTTTTTTGCAGGAACTATATGCATTATGATTTTGAAAGTTACAGAAAAAAATAATTAATTAAATTAGTAAATAATGCTGGCAGCCCCTAAAATGGTCCCCAGTGATTCTTGCCTTCTGGTACAAATGGTATATGTCATCTCTTTCCTTTGAGTATAGGTTGGACCCGTTAACTCTCTTCTAAGGAAAACAATACAGCACAAGTGATGCGATGCCATTTCTATAATTCATTTATAAAATGACGAGGACTTCTGCCTTGTCCTTCTCTCTCATTCTCTAATCTCTTAGAATCCCCTTTCTGGTGCAAGCTGCTACATTGTTAGTAGCCCTACTAAGAACCCACATAGACGTCCCTGGCCAGTACACATAGGGATGTCTGCAGCCCCTGCCAACACCTTAGTTGCAGCCTGAGACCTCCTGAGTCAGAGGCAGCCAGCTAAGCTCTGCCCAAAGTCCTGACCCATAGAAATGTTAATATAATGTTTATTGCTTTTAAGCAGCTAAGTTTTAGGGTAATTTTTTATGTAGCAGTAGATAATTAACATAAAGAACAAGAGAGTTATGTTGATATGCTGATGGTAGCAAGTCAACTAGGCTCAGTCACTGGCTGGGTGATTAAGGTCTAACGCTAGCCCCATAGTATCTCCCACTGAAAAATAATTTTGAGAAAATTTATGAATTATCTAAATTATTAACCTTCAGAAGACACAGGAACAAGAATACTAAAAGGACTAATAATAAATATTTGAATATCAAATGTCTACCTTATTCAAAAATTATAAATCTTCACATTTATTGCATTGTTCTTACAATACTAAATTTGAACAATATAAACGAGTCACAAATAACCTTTTTTTATTTATACATAGCTCCTCAACTGCAGCTATGGTACAGTCTCTAACTGCAATGCTATATGCTGCGCAGAAAATCTTTGTGTCTTGATTTATTGGGTGTTACAACTGCTTTATGACATTCTGTTCCACCCCACCTCTCTGTGCTTTCCTCAGTCTTGGATACTGGTGATCAGGCATTGCTAGCACCCTGCTTTAAGCACCATGGATTTCTCGGGTGCTTGCCTGTAAAGCAGAGCAACCCCATCACAAGTAATTGTAGCATGATTAATAAGGAAAAGACCTTCAATGTTTGCTTTTCTCCTACTTTCTTTATCCCTAGAAATGTTACCACATGCACTATTTCATACAAGTGACCTGAACATGAGAGATGTACTATTTTCTAGGAGGACTATAATCTTGTGATTGTCAAAATTAATTTTAAAAATCAGAACAAAAACTGACATACTACTCAACAATATAAAAGTTGCAGGGGTTTTAATTTTAAGACATTTATTTTAAGGATTGTTGTTGTTGTTGTAAAACAACAACAGGTTTTGGCATAAATGTAGTTTTATCTGAGAGATTCTACCCAGCAAACTTCATAGACTTTTCTGTATGGGACTGCCATCTAGTGGACAGTCCAGTGGGGCTAGCTAATAACAGTAGGAAACTTGGTTTGGTATTGGTAAACAGAGCCAGTTCATTACACAAATATTTATTGAGCACCTGCTGTATGCAAGGTACTTCCTTACAAGCTGTGGGAGATTTTTAAAATGATTAAAAACTTAGACCTAAGTTCAAACTTTTTTTCATTCTTTTCACTGGAATTTTAAAACTACAACCTGCTACACAGTGTCTTTTAATCTCATGACTTTAAATTATTTAACGGTACGGTGATATTTTAAAAGCCTCCATGTCTTCTATACACTTTTCCTCCCTCCTATACCCTGGCCTATTCTGAATTTAAAATAAATTAAGGCAATATAAATAGAAAGTGGTTTTGAATCAAACCAGAGTTTTGAAGAATCAATATGTAATGAAAATACTATGAATATTGGAATTTCTCCTCCTGGCTTAGTCAATGACAAATTTCCTCAAGAAAATTTAGGCCAGCACGGTGGCTCACACCTGTAATCCCAGCATTTTAGAAGGCCAAGGCAGGTGGATCACGAGGTCAAGTGTTCAAGAACAGCCTGGCCAACATAGTGAAACCCCATCTCTACTAAAAATACAAAAAATTAGCCAAGCGTGGTGGCGGGTGCCTGTAATCCCAGCTATTTGGGAGGCTGAGGCAGGAGAATCGCTTGAACCTGCGAGGCAGAGGTTGCAGTGAGCCGAGATCGCACCACTGCACTCCAGCCTGGAGGACAGTGTAAGACTCCATCTCAAAAAAAAAAAAAAAAAAAGAAAGAAAAAAAGAAAAAGGAAATTTAGTTTTCCATAAACAACAAAATCAGGTGTGACATTTATTGTGAAGGCTCACTATTTATTTTATCTACTGAGTTTTAAATGATGTTTTATATAAAAGCCAATAAATCACTCTTTATAAAAAAATATAAACCTTGTAAATTTAATAAAAGCTAAAAGGTGAATTGAGTGTATAAATGAATTCAGTATCTACAATAATAATGCAGAAGAACCTTTCAAATGCTCATATTTATGCTAAAATTTTAAAGAAGGCAATATCACCAGTGGTTTCAGTAACAGCCTGCTAAATTTCAGAAAAGAGAGAAACATAGACATTTATGAAGATAAAGTATTAACATAATTATGAAAAGAGTATGACAATTTTTTTTATTTTAATTATACTTGTCCCAGACATTTCGGACTGGCAACTGCAAAAAAACGTATCTTAAAGACCAAAAACAAGTATACCCAGCAGACTCAGAATGAATACATGGAAGTTCTTATAATTATTCATGAGATTATAATGATTTATTTGGAAAGGCCACTAGGAAAACTTTATTTCTAATATATTTCCATATCACAGTTCACTAAAAATAATAGTTGTCATTTGTATAGTGCTTTGAAGTTCATAAAATGCTTTTACAAACTGTATTTTATTCACACATCTGTGGGCAGATACTCATTTCCAGTCTAACACATGAGGTATTTAGATTTCACACAGCTGGCAGACCAGTGCTTCTCCTTTAAGTCAATTATGGGCTATTATCTGGAAAAACGTGAGATTTTTCACAGTAGAAGATGTGATTAATCCTCTTTTTCTAGTGTAGTGAATGGACTTAAGGATCGAGGGAAAAACTTAAATCTAAATTTAAGTGTATTTTTCTACTATATAATACTTGGTAGAAAACCATTTTACTGTTTAAAATTGTATACATTTCATAGAATATAGCTAGTTTAGAGATTATTTACTTTCTTAGAGCAAATTCTTTTTCGTCTATCTCTACTTAGCTCAAGGTAAATGTGTTACCCCAAAAATTACAAATTCATTTCACCTGGAGTTCCTGAAGTTATTTTGTGATCCCACACTTACTGTCTTCCCTTTGAAATGCTTTATGCTCATCATTCAAATGCACACACAGTTAAATCCAACTCATTACTTAGCATCAATTTTCTAACACACATTAAATTTGTTTTGTTTGTTTTGGTTTTGATTTATTTTTTGTTGTTGGTTTTTGTTTTGTCTTGCTTTTTAGTTCTCTGCATGTTTCAACAGGCATCTTAGGCAGCACATGATCCTGGAGTGTTTTTCTAGTATACTACCAGTCGGATTTTCTTCAGCATTGTCATTACCACTAGAAGCATTACCAGTTCTACAAAAAATCATAAAAGGCTGTGTTTAGTGTTAAACACTTTTCAATACTGATATTGCTATAATAATGCAGGACCTTCTCTGTAATTTAAAGCACCATCAAATAATTTACTCAAGTTCGATAAATTTAGTGTCTGGAGACTTTTGTACTTACTTTCTGTGTGGCTCTGGTTAAGTCATTCCTTTGCTTTTCTAGTCTGAGATTCCTCATTTAAGAATAGAAGATAATAATAAGACAACATAGGACTTATATGAGATAAAATGGAAACCATTTTTAAACTCACACAGAAAAGCATAAAACAGTATTTAAAATGTGCCCTTAAAAAACAAGTTTATCTAAGATGTATCATATATATTTTAGATAATTTTACTATTTATGCCAGACACACACACACACACACACACACACACACAAATCATCTTTTATTACCTTTCAAGGAGAAATTTTTAAACAAAAACAAGAAACACTATATACTTTTAAAAAAATATTTGCAACACGCGTGTTGGGATTTGGGGAGGAAATTCGGAGTTTTTTGCTTATTATTACATAGCCATTATCTTGGTTCTTTTGAATTGTTCTTAAGATGTAATGTTTTCTTCATAATGGTCAAGCATTTTCTTCTTCTTGCTTAAAAATGATAGTTCACTTTGAAAGCAAAGATCCACATAACACACTCTTCATTTAAATCTATGTAATGAAATAAAATCTTTATGTCCACACATTTTGAACTCCTACCTTCATGCATTTATAGTGTGTTACATTTCCCAGTTTTCTCATATTTAATGTTTTATGGCCTGTTCTCCAGATTCAGGTAGTAAAATGTTAGAAGGTATATTTAAATAGACAGAAAGGCTGCAGAAATGTATTTTAATTACAGACAGCTTAGAATGAAAACCTTTGCCCAGTTTCAAAATAGGTTGCACCAAAAACTAATGAGCAAATGAAAAATGTTCTCTAATGAAGCATGGTGAACTGTGCATGTGCTGTTGGATATTGACCTAAAAATGGCTGCTTGGTATTCAGCCAAATTCAACCAAGGCCTTTTAATCACTGGTGAGCAGTTTTTCATTTGCATAAATACTAGGTATTTAAATGCCCCTGCCCCATACCCATATACCACTCATTTGCATAATGGAAAATAACAGAGGCAAAATATAATTCAAGCAAGTATGTTTGGAAGAAAAAAGGATGACTGAACATTGGAAAACAATTTATGAAAATCTCTTTATCAGAAATTACATATTGAATTAGCCAACTCTCTTCTTTAATATTCAAATCCTCTGTACTCAACTATCTTGTGGCAAGCTTCACAGATGATTGCACAAACAAATCAGAAATATATCTCAGAATGATTATAGGGCCAGAGAGCTTATGTACCCTGGCCTACATTTACCTGCATTAGGTGTTTAAAGACCAAAACACTAGGTGCATAAATGTCCCAGCCACATACCTATATACCATTCATCCACTGATAAAATATAGTAAGAAGGAGGCTGTAAGCTCAAAATAACCATTTAGGAATCTCTAGTATATGAAAACACATTTAGGTATGAACTATGCCACAGTTGGGTGATTAGAAGTAACTCCCCACAAGACTTAATTCTGTCCTGAAAGATGGGTTGATGACTTACTCATGGAAGATTCAATAGCTGGCAAGTTCAAGGAGGATATCTAAGGGGAAGACATTTGAATGGTGGAGATACACAAACTCAGGATTTATGGGCAGCCATTTTCTGCCATGTTAACCAAGTAACAGAAAGCTCATCTCAGAAACATTAATCGACAATGAGAGACAGAGGAGAGTTGGAGGGTTTACATTTTACATTTCACATGATTCTTTTTGTTCCTGTTTTTCGTTTCACTTTCTCTCAATGATGCCCACTTGAATTTCTGCCTCAAATTTCATTTTAAAAGCTACAGACAAAACTTAGTCTACATACAGTCAATTTCTTTGTTGGACTGTCTATATGTTTAAGCTGGCTCGAGTTGAGTTCTTATATTCACAATAAAACCTTCATACACCAAATCATGAGATAAAACTGTGAGGGGACTAGAGAATGAAATAGGTTATACTAGATTTTAAAGTGATTTTGTTAAAGTAAATCATATAACATAAAGAATTTTAGAAAAACAATATTTTCTAAGCAAGTCAATATAAGTTTTAGAGATCTTTCTTCCAATGATTACATTTTTTTACCCTACTTTAAAAAGGATCCACTTTCCTCTTGTCCTTATTCCATCAAAAATCCATTTAACACTTCCACTTTATAATGAATACATAGTAAATTGTTAAAGATGACCGATAGTTCAATAAATTAGTATTGGGTTAAACAGAGCAAATTATCCACTTACTCTACTGCTAATATTAGTAACATTTTTGGTAAAAAATATGCATGGCCTGTTATTAGCTAGATAAGCTATCCATTCTTACAAACCCAGGAATACGATCTGATAATATTGCATATTGCAATCATTTGTGAAATAATATTGAAAAGTAATGGGGTTTATTTGAACTTAATGCTCACCTGAGACTAAACACCCAATGTACTCTTCTTTGCTATTTACAGTTTATTTTAATCTGAATGAAGATCAATTATACATGTGTGTTATGCAGTGTCAAACTTAATTGAAGAATGTGCATAATTTATTAGCATAACTTTAATATTTCTCAAATGACAAAATATTCCCAACAATATAATTCACACTAAGAAATATAAGGACTTTTATATCTAGTGAGTATAAACTCAGTCCTGTTCCTTATGTAGAATGATATATATATATACATATATATACATTCACTTTTTTTAGTAATCAAGAATTCTAGAAATATCCTGGAAAACAGTTCTATTGCTTAATTTTACCTTCTACTATGCAAGTTTTCTTTATTCTTACCTTTAAATATTTTAATTCTGTCTTCTAAAATTTTCTAATTTTACTGTTAAATCTACACTTGGGAAGTTCAGGTTTAAAATATGTGTTTAGTAATACACATTAAGATTTTCACAGTGGGGTACTTAGTAATGTGCTTCTATGTATAGAAACACATACAGATACAAACGTACATGTTCTATATTATTTAAATAAATGTTTTTCATCAAAATATATGTTTCTGAGCAATTACTAATATTACAAAATAGGTTCTGTAGTCAATAATAAATGCTTTAAGAATAGAACAACAAAATAAGCCTAAAATTTTGAGTTAAAAAGTTACTCTAGTTTTTTTTTCTTTTCTTTTCTTTTTTTTTTTTTTTTTTTTTTTTTAAGACGGAGTCTTATCCTGTTGGCAGGCTGGAATGCAGTGGCATGATCTTGGCTCACTGCAACCTCTGCCTCCTGGGTTCAAGCAATTATCCTGCCTCAGTCTCCCAAGTAGCTGGAACTACAGCGTATGCCACCACACTCAGCTAATTTTTGCATTTTTAGTAGAGATGGGGTTTCACCATGTTGTTCAGGATGGTCTCAATCTCCTGACCTCATGATCTTCCCACCTAAGCCTCCCAAAGTGCTGGGATTACAGAAGTGAGCCACCATGCCTGGTCGAAGTTACTCTGTTTCCAAGAAAATTTTCTCACTTAGTATAATAATTGTTAAATGCTATAATTCCACCACCCTGGCTCAATTATCTGGCCTGAGGAACAATAAACAAGCATGTGAAAATAGACTGAATAAAGTGATAACATGAAATCAGAGTACAGAATATCACTGAGGCATTTAAAGGGGTACAGAATGCAAGGGCACAGCTAAGAGATTAAGGGTCTGCTGGACTATGTTGGATCATTATTCAGTAATAATTTCGGACAATAACTAAAGAAAAGCTTATAGTAGACTGGATTCTCTAGTTCTCTTTCTTGTCCTTTCTATTCCTCCATATCTCAGACCATATGCCCAGTAAGTAGGAGAGCAGGAAGTGCTATCATCTTGGAAGGAAAACTAATTGAATTTATTTTTGCTTGGTTAAATCAATGCTGTTGTATGAAAAGCCATTAAGAATACATGAACAAAAAAGACATGTAAAAAACCAAAAATATAAAAACGATTACTTAGGCCAAGCACTGGAGCTCTAGTCTGTAATCCTAGCACTTTGGGAGACTAAGGTAGGAGGATTGCTCGAGTCCATGAGTTTTGGTGCATAGCCTATATCCAGTCTACAAGCAGTCTACACTGTAAGCCTTCACCATACTGCTACAAGAATCTGAGGGTTTCTTTCTGACAGCAGATCTTTGCCTTCAGATGAGGTAGGCCATGACACCTGGGATTATCAGAAAGAAATTCTCAACCAATTACAGAAAAAAGTCTTGTTCTATGAATACCCCAACTTCCACAACCCCAGGAGAAACAATTCTGAATTGTACTCAGTACAGTCTCAAAGAGGGACTCTGAAGGATGGATCCCTTAATGCCCACAGTAATAATCTGCTTAATAATGAATCCTGATTGGATTTCAGCCCTAATCTGTCTCACTTCCCCACCCCACCCACTATGGGTGCCTTGTAGGGAAAACTGCCAAATAAACTTTTTCACTCAAACTCTTATCTCAAGGCTGGCTTCTGGGAAACCAAACCTAGGACAACTATTACCACAAATGGTCCTAGAAAGCAGATTCTAAGGATGGACTTGTGGGACTGGATCACTTATTGCTCACATGACCACAAGTGTCCAATGGCTGGTGACAAATGGGGTAGACAATAGCTGGTGCACTGTGGCCTGACAATTACTGTGTGTCTCTCTAGTGCTTGAAAATAACTGAAAGATGAATTTGGAATGTTTCACAATGAAATGATAAATGCTTGAGGTGATGGATTCCCAACCCCCCCGACATACATTACACATTTTATGTCTATACCAAAACATCACATGTACCCCATAAGTATATACAACTATTATATGCCCATAATAATTAATTTTTTTAATATTGGTGATTAGAATGAAAAGGGTTCAATAGCTTATGGAATAGTGCTAGTATTTGAAACGTATAATTTTGTAATTACAAAGATGTTGGAGTTAGTTCAAGGTATAAATTGTGATTGCCTCCCTTAACAAAGAAACCAACAAACTCTAGTCAGCTATCAACTCAGAGGGTCTCAATGATAGCATTTAAAGAGACCCTAATCTCCTGCCACCAAGGTCTGGCTATGCTGGGCATCATGTCCAAGATTTGATTGTAAGGGTGAAGGAATTACAAAAGTAACTTGAATTTATTCCCTGGAAAATATTTTATACTAAAGTCAGGGAAATACAAAATGACAAAAGATCAGCAAAGAACTTCTCTGTTTAAAGAGAAACAGTGTGACAATAGCTATAAAGCCTGATAACTATGCCCTCCTTCAACTACCAGGATTTTTAGTGTGAACTTCCTATAAAAATTTGATATAACAGGTTTCCCATTTTGTGTTGTTTTCTAGAAAATCCAGAACTCAATTTTCAAATCACTTCTATTAGTCATTGAGGATTTCACACCATGGATTTTGTGTACAACCTTATATATTTTTCAGGTGAGGCTAGATTTTGCAATAGTAATGAACAATCCCAAATCACAGAACCTTGAAACAGCAGTTTATTTTATTTTACTTTTTGAGACAGGGTCTCACTCTGTCACCCAGGCTGGCCTGCAGTGGCACATTCATGTCTCACTGCAGTCTTGACCTTCCTGCATACTTAGGTGATCCTCCCACCTCAGCCTCCGGAGTAGCGTGTAGCTGGGATAACAGGACAACTGCCCTGATAATTTTTGCATTTTTGTAGATATGAGGTTTCGCCATGTTGCCCAAGCTGGTCTCGAACTCCTGGGCTCAAGGAATCCATTCACCTCAGCCTCCCAAAATGTTGGGATTACAGGCATGAACCACCCTGACCAGCCCAAAAGTTTATTTTCTACTCATGCTATGCATCTACCTTAGCATATTTTTCTTTTGGAAATATGATGAAAGAGCATTAAGCATCACAAACGTTGCTGATCATCATGGCACAAGACAAGAAAGAATGGAAAAGTATTCAGTGGCTCTCAAACTTCCTCTCAGAAATAACAAATGTCACTTGTGCTCACATTTTATTGACCAAATCTATTCACTTGCCCCTACCTAACTTTAAGGAAGCATGAAAATATAATCCTACAATGTGCCCATAGAAGAACTAAAACTAATCTTTGGATGGCACCACTGTCCATCATGCCTCACTCCTGGCTTCAAGATGTGTTTATTTTACTTAAGGCGTCCTTGCTCCTACTTAGTCATTCAACCATTGTTTCCATCTTTAATCATTTTTAAAATTACTAATGCATTATTTTCCATCATTTTCCAGTTACAATTGAATCCTTTTAGAATAAAGTTTGGTTTTATATACACACACACACACACACACACAAAATATTATATAAATTATACATAATATTATATAAATACATATTATGTACTATTAATATGTAATTATATATATTATAATATATATTATTTATGTACTATTAATATGTAATTACATGTAATATTACCATAATAGATATTATTAGAGATATCAAATATGTCACTTATTCACCTAATTTTTTCATATGTTTAAAATAAACATATAATTGTCACATACTTGTGTTCTTTCTACATACATTTCCAACAACTTTTCCAAGTTCAGTGTTGAGCAGTAAATATAAGAGACAATTTTCCTCCTAGCAATGGACTCTCCTAGTGAGAAAGTGTCATGAAGCAATGCTGTTGCCGTGGTTATCTGATTGTGGTAGGGCTTGTTCATATAATTTCACAAATTCTTGTCATACGTATTAACTAGCAACTTTTCATTTACTAACCTTGCTCAATATATAAACAAAATTTTAGATGCATGCGTTCGAAACAATGGTTTGCATTCATGTCAATAATGAATACATTACTATTAATGTATCTATGAGAAAGAGAATAAACATTTGTTTGTTTGCTTTGTTTTCTTTTTATTGTTCACTTGGATTTCACTTTATTAATCTTTACTAAAGGAATTCAAATATGAATTTTCACTTCTAGCTATCTCTATTAAAAATGAGGTTTAGCCCATTCCTAGATGAATAAGAGACTTGCAGTTGTAAATTTAAAAACTGGAAAAATTGCTATGATGGGTATCAGTTGATTATCTCATTTTAGCTTTAAGACACATGCTGATGGCAGTGGTAAACATTAGAACCATGATTTAAACCAATTTTATTCTGCTTATTCTTCCCAAATTCACAGCATTTTCCCTAACCCATTTATGTAGGTTTCAATGCTGTGTAAAATATGTTGGCTGCACATTACTAGATTAATATCATTATATAATTTTTAATTTTTTAGTAAAATATTTATAAGAATAAATAATAGAAGAAAGTGAGGCAACAGTACATTAGAGAAAAGTATAATAGAAATTAGCATAGTTTTCTATATTTTAAGATTTACATGAAAAATTCATAGAAAACTTTTCTGCAGATGTTTTATCATTTTATTATTGCTATATGCTAACATGCTGATTGAAGTGACTATAGATACCATTTAAAGGATAGCCACAAGCACACACACATTATACGACTGAACGTATATGGCGAATTAACAAAAAAAGTGCGTGTTGGGTGGGAGTTGAGTCAAAGAGTAAGAAATAAGCAAATAAAGAACCAGTACATCAAGCTGATAGTAATGGCAAGACTCTGAAGTTCAGAAAGAACACATTTGCCACAACTTACAAATACATATAAGTACCAATGTTTATCAGTCAATCAGCTGATTAAACAATAAGTACATGAAAACAAGTTATGGAGAAAGGCAAGCTCCTAAACTCTGGTAAGACCCTTAGACATAAAGTATATGACATTTCAGAAAACTCTTTTTAAATTATATTTTGGGTTTTATCCAGTTTTGGTCCCTTTAAACACTTTCTAAACACTGTAAAAAGGAATTTCTGTTCACCAACTATTGGATACAATTCTGTTCAGCTGGATCACAGTGAAAAACAAAAGAGAAAGGTTGTTGGGATTTCACAGGCAAAGTCAAGGTCCCAAGGGAGTCAGCTGTGCAAAAGGCACATCTATATCTTTAAGAGAATGAAACTCCTGCCCTTTTTTGGTGCCCAAGTAGTGTGTGTAAAATTTAAGTAAGCCGGGCATGGTGTCTCACGCCTGTAATCCCAGCACTTTAGGAGGCTGAGACTGGTGGATCACCTGAAATTAGGAGTTCGAGACCAGCCTGGCCAACGTAGTGAAACCCATCCCTACTAAAAAAATATAAAAAATTAGCCAGGCATGGTGGCGGGCACCTGTAATCCCAGCTACTAGGGAGGCTGAAGCAGGAAAATCGCTTGAACCCGGGAGGCAGAAGTTTGGTGAGCCGAGATCGTGCCACTGCACTCCAGCCTGGGCAACAAGAGTGAAACTTGGTCTCAAAAAAAAAAAAAAAAAAAAAAACTAAGTAAGATATAACAAAAAGACAATATGTTAGGGTTAAATTTTCAGGATATCTTATCTTGAGTTGGAGATCTCAAGAACTCCATGTCCTCAGACAAATTCCATATAATATTATATCACTGGCAAAAATGAGTCTTCAAAAGAATGAGTTATTTATGTAATCATATTTATTTTAATCTCATGGCTTTTACAGCACCCTATCTTATCCTAGAGAAGCAGACAAATATAAAAAACCCAAAGGCAAGTAATTATGTAAATAACAACATATGCATTATTCATCATTGCCTTTTTAGCTATTATGCATACAATTGTTTCCTGAGCTGATTATACTTCTCTGCTTGTCTTTTAGACTCACAGACATTTAATATCTAGCAAAGTTGTTTTAAGAGATATGGCAATCTGTCTACAATTATTTGAATGACAACTGTTCTAGTTATTACAGATAGTGTCTTTCTCAGCCTCCACTTCAAAAGCACTTTAATAATGGCATATTAAAATTTAAAATTTCTATCATAATATTCTGTAATTTTTTTAGAAAGACAGGATATCTGATGAGTTCATGGATATACTTCTAAAGTCTGAAGAGAGGCAATTGCATAAATTCTAATAAATACCAAACAGTTTCATATCTACTCAGTCAAGCCTATGTTTGTGTGCCTAACTTATGAAAAATTGAGAATTTTGAATGCATGTACTGAGGACATTAACTCTACTCTGATTTCTTCAATGAATTCTTATATGTGCATTCCTTAAGTGCCTTCATATACTTTTAAACATGGAGTTGTGATGACAGCTTTTCTATCTACTGAAAACAGTGTGGAGGTTCCCCAAAAATTAAAAATAGAACTACCATACAATCCAGCAGTCCCACTTCTGGGTATGTATCCAAATGAAATCAGTATGTTGGAGAGCTATCTGCACCTTCATGTTCATTGCAGCATTGTTCACAATAGCCAAGATATGGACACATAGATTGGACACAAGATATGGACACACAATCTATGTGTCCATTGTGGAGAAATGGATAGAGAAAATATTTATATGCAGACACAAACACACACACATATTCATGAGTCTCTGTGTTTTTGTGTATGTTTTTATGACCGAATAATATTCCACTCTATGTGTGTGATAATATTTTTCACATAGAGTGGAATATTGTTCGACCATTAAAAGAGGAAATATTGCCATTTGTAACAGCCTGGATGAACCTGGAAGACATTATGCTAAACTAAATAAGCCAGATGCAGAAAGACAAATACTTCATGATCTCAATGATATGTGGAAACTAAAAATGTCAAACTTGTAGAAGCAAAGAATTGAATGGAGGTTACCAGGGGTCCGAAGGTAGAGGAAATGGAGAGATATGCATCAAAGGGTACAAGCTTTCATTGTAAGATAAATAAGGAGTCAGGGGCAAGATGGCCAACCAGAAGCCACTGGAGGGCCCCTCTTCCATGAAGAGGAACCAAAATATCAAGAAACCTTCACAATTCAAACAGATCTTTGGGGAGAAAATACTGAGGGTCAATAGAGGGGACACAGACACCATGGATTAAAAGGGAAGGAGCAAGGCACACTGCTCATCGTTGCTGGGTTCCCAGACCAGCCCCTGGACCCAGACTGGACTGAAGGAGAGGATGAGTGAAGGAACTACTCACTACACTCCTGGGGTCACTACATTCCTGCAATGGACTCATGAGATCTTAGTTACAGGAGTTCCCATGACTCCCACAAAGAGCTGGACTGGCGGGGTGGCTCTGACCCCAACAGACAGTTGGATTGATAAGGGGAGCTGCTCGGAGAACAAACAGAGGCCAGCTTGAACCAGCATGGAGCCCAGAAGGCTTTGCTGTGTTGTACAGATGAAGCATCGTGTGAACATATGTGCCCATCTCCAAGGCTCTCCACCTTGTACTGAGCAGCCACAATCACTGCTGTCTGCCAGCTAGGAGAGGGCAGGGCCCAGGACAGGCCCCACCATCATTGCTGCTGGACCGAGGTGCATTTGTTCCATGTTCCCCATTACCTGCAGGTCCCTCCCAAGACTGCCTGCCTCACTGTTCCCAAGGGAGGGTGCCCACAGCACAGTCTCTACTGCCCCACATAGAGGAGTGTGATGTGGGTTTGTGTGCCAGAGGAGGAGCAGGGCCCTCCTCCCCTCTCAAGACCAGCCTGGGAAGTGTGTGACCTGATAGCCAAGAATTCTCCCTCAAGGAGTCCCATGGCCTGAAACACCTAAAACAGCTTAGCAATCTGAGTGCAAATGGAGCAAGCCTTAGCTGGTGGGGGCTGCTGTGGGGTAGGGGCTGGAGGGAGACCCACCGAGTCAGGGGAACACTAGCTAGGAAGGCCCCATGGTTGCCTGCTGGGCTGAAAGCCCTAGTCTGTGGGCACCATTCTGATGGTACAACTGTGGTGCCACTTCCTTGCCCAGTAGTCTTCCACCCCTAAGCTATTGTGTTACCAGACCACGTGCTAATATACCCTGTGACCAGATTTGACTCTGGCAAGCACAGGGAGCCAGTTGGTCACCCAGGAGTTTCAGGTCCTGTGGTGTCCTAACCCTCAGTGCAGCTGGTCCCTAAAGTGTGAGGTAGTACAGCTCATCAGTGTCAGTCTTGGGACAAAGGAAACATGAACATGGCACTAGTCACTGAAGGGGGCACCATCAAGGCTTCTGAATGGGCTGGGAGTCATCTCTTGCTCCTCCCCTTCCCTCCCTAATGCACTGTTGCAGACAAGGCAGTGGCTCTTCGAATTGGGACCTGATAAGCATGTGCTAAAAGAGGATACTTACTGAGATTCTCCAGCAGCTCTACTGGGGCTGAAGGTGAGGGTGAGCTGGGGGATGGTGCTTTTCAGGCTTCTCTGGCCCTTCAGTGGGCAGCTATTGCTAAGAGCCTACCTATTGACTCTTACCATTATGCATCACCTATTGGATTACAGCTGAATTACACCACCAAACAAATACTACAAAAAGCAATGCCTGGGAAACCCCTTCCCTACCGAAACCTATCTCCCTACTGGAACATACCCGGAAATGAAGCCAACCCATCATACACAACGTACACCACATTCATACCCTAAAGGAACAAAAGAATAAAACATAAAAAGCCCCATTCAAACAACAGCAAATTCAAAAATAAAAATAAGTATCAGCTCCCTCTGATAAAAAGGAATCAGTGCAAGCACTCTGGAAACACAAAAAGTCACAGTGTTTTATCACCTCCAAAGAGTTGCACTAGCTCCCTAGCAATGGATCCTAACCAAATTGAAATGTCTGAAACGATAGATACAGAATTTAGAATATAGATGGCAAGGAAACTCAGCGAGATCCAAGAGAGAGTTGAAACCCAACCCAATGAAGCCAGAAAAGTGATCCAGGATTTGAAAGACAACATAGTTATATTAAGAAAAAAACAGACTTTTGGAATTAAAAATTTTAATGCAGAAATTTCAAAATACAGTTTGAAGCCTTAAAAACAGACTAGATGAAGCAGAAGAAAGAATTTCAGAGCTCAGAGACCAGTCCTTTGAATCAATCCAGTCAAAGATAAATAAGAAAGAATTTTAAAAAATGAACAAAGCTTCCAAGAAATGTAGGATTATGTAAAGCGACCAAACCAACAACTAATTGAAATTCCTGAGAGAGATCAGAAAGTAAACAACTTGGAACATATATTTGAGGATAAAATCCATGCGAGTTTCACTAATCTTACTAGAGAAGTAGACCTGCAGATATAAGGAATACAAAAAAACTCCTGCAAAATTCTCTGCAGTACAACCATAACCAAGCCACATAGTCATCAGATTTTCCAAGGTTAACACAAAAGGAAAAAACACCTTAAAGGCACCTGGAGAAAGGGACCATATTAACTATAAGGGGAAATCTCATCTGACTAACAGCAGACTATTCAGCAGAAATCTTACAAGCCAGATGAGATTGAAAGATTGAAGCCTTTTTTCAGCACTTTTTTTTTTTTTTTTTTTTTTTTTTGAGATGGAGTCTTGCTCTGTCACCCAGGCTGGAGTGAGGTGGCACAATCTTGGCTCACTGCAACTCCGCCTCCCGGGTTCAAGTGATTCTCGTGCCTCAGCTTCCCAAGTAGCTGTGATTATAGGCAAGCACCACCACACCTGGCTCATTTTTGTAGTTTTAGTAGCGATGGGGTTTCATCATCTTGGCCAAGCTGGTCTCAAACTCCTGACCTTAAGTGATCCGCCCGCCTCGGCCTCCCAAAATGCTGGGATTACAGGCATGAACCACTGCACCCAGCCTGTTTTCAGCATTCTTAAAGAAAAGAAACTCCTGCCAGGAATTTCATATACCACCAAACCATGCTTCGTAAACTAAAGAGAAATAAAGTCTTTCCTAGACAATCAATTATGCAATCACTAAGGGAATTCATCCCTACAAGACATGCTTAAGGAAATTCTAAACATGGGAGCAAAAGAACAATACTTGCTATGCAAAAGCACACATAACCAGCACTTTGGGAGGCCGAGACAGGCAGACCACAAGGTCAAGATATCGAGAGCATCCTGGCCAACATGGTGAAAAACATCTCTACTAAAAACACAAAAATTAGCTGGGCATGGTGGTGTGCGCCTGTAGTCCCAGCTACTCGGGAGGCTGAGGCAGGAGATTGCTTGAATCCAGGAGTCAGATGTTGCCCTCCAGCCTGGGTGACAGAGCGAGACTCTGTCTCATAAAAAAACAAAACAAAAAAATAAGTACATATATCACAGACCCCATAAAGCAACTATACAATCAAGACTACAGAGTAACTCAGTCAACACCACGACAGGAACAAATCTTCACTTATCAATATTAACCTTGAATGTAAGAGGCCTAAAAGCTGCACGTAAAAAACACAGAGTGGCAAATTGGATTTTTTAAAAGCCCAACCTGCTGTCTTCAAGAGATCCATCGCTCATGTAATAACACCCATAAGCTCAAAGTAAAAGGATAGAGTTATATCATGCAAACCGAAAATGAGAAAAAGCAGGGGTCATTATTCTTAGATAAAACAAACTTTAAACCAACAACAGTCAAATTGACAAAGAAGAAAATTACATAATGATAAAGGTTTCAATTTTAAAGGAAGGCTTACTGATGCTAAATACATACATACCCAATATGGGAACACCCAGATTTATAAAACAATTATTCTTAGGCCCCCAAAATAGTTTTAGACAGCCACACTATAATAGTGAAGGACTTCTAACACCCCACTGACAACATTATACAGCATTAGCATTAGCATTAGACTGAAGCAAAAACTAAAAATGACATCTATATTTAAACACAAGACTTGATCAATTGGACCTAATAGACATTTACAGAATATTCCACCCAACAATTACAGAATATACATTCTCTGTTCTGCACACGTAATATACTCTAATACTGACCACATGCTGAGTCATAAAGCAAGTCTCAAAAAGTTCAAAAATATTGAAAACGTATCAAGCATCTTCTTAGCCCACAGTGGGATAAAAATAGAAATCAGTAACAAGAGGAACTCATAAAACTACACAGTTACCTAGAAACTAAATATCTTGCTTAGAATGACTTGGGCCAACAACCAAATTAAAGAAGAAATTTACAATTATTTAAAACAAATGAAAATAAAGACAAAATATACCAATATCTTTGGGATCTGGCACAAGTAATGTTAAGAGGAAAGCTTACAGTACCTACATTAAGAAGAAGAAAGAGCTAAAATTAACAACATAACGTATTACCTAAATAAATTAGAAAAACAAGAACAAACTAAACCTAAAGCTAGCAATAGAAAAGAAATAACTAAAGACAGAGCAGAACTAAACAAAATGAGACAAAAAAGTCATACAAAGGATCAACAAAATGAAAAGTTGATTTTTTGAAAGGATAAAAGACTGGTAGACCACTAGCTAGATTAACAAAGAAAAAATGAGAGAAAATCCAAATAAGTGCAATCAGAAATGACAAAGGTGACATAACAAACAATCCCACAGAATATAAAAGATGCTCTGACACTACTCTGAATCTCTATATGCACAAGCTAGAAAATCTAGAGGAAGTAGATAAATTTCTGGAAACACACAACCTCCCAAGATTGAACCAGAAAGAAATAGCAACCTGAACAAAGCATTAATGAGTTATGGCATTGAATCAGTAATTTAAAAAAAAAAAAAAACCTACCAACCAAGAAATGCCCTGGGCCAAATGGACTCGCAGCAAAATTGTACCAGATGTGCAAAGACGAGCTGGTAGCAATTCTACTGAAACAATTACAAAAAAAAAAAAGAAAGAGGAATTCCATCATAACTTATTCTATGAATCCAGTATGAGCCTGATTCCAAAATCTGCAAGTGACACACACACACACACCAAAAAAAAAAAAAAAAAAAAAAAAAAAAAAAAAGAAAGAAAACTACAGGCCAATATCCCTGATGAACATAGATGTAAAAATATTCAATATTCAACAAAACACTAGGAAACTGAATCCAGCAGCACATAAAAACATAATCCATCACAGTCAAGTGAGCTTTATTCCTGGGATGGAAGGATGATTCAACCTATGCAAGTGAATAAATGTGACTGACCACCTAAGCAGAATTAAATGAAAATGGATTCACAGCCAAATTCTACCAGACATACAAAGAAGAGCTGGTCCAATTTTACTGAAATTACTTTAAAAACTCAAGGAAGAGGAACTCCCCACTTATTCTACCAGATACACCCAATACCAAAACCTGGCAAACACTCAATGTAAAGAGAAAACCGTAGGCCAATGTCTGTGATGAACACAGATGCAAAATTCCTCAAGAAAATACTAGCAAACTGAATTCAACAGCATATCAAACAGTTAATTCACCACTATAAGTAGGATTTATTATTGCAATGCAAGGATAGCTCAACATATGCAAACCAATAAATGCATTTTATCACATAAATGGAATTAAAAACAAAATCATATAACCATCTCAATAGATGTTGAAACAGCTTTCAATAAAATCCAACATCCCTTCAGCATAAAAACCCTCAAGAAAGTAGGCACTGAAAGAACATACATCAAAATAATAAGGGCCATCTATGACAAACCCACAATCAATATCATACTGAATAGGCAAAAGTTGGAAGTATTCCTCCTAAGAATTGTATCATGACAGGATGTCCATCCTCACCACTCCTATTCAACATAGTATTGGTAGTCCTAGGAAGAGAAAGTGGGCAAGAGAAAGAAATAAAAGGCCTCCACATAAGAAGAGAGGAAGTCAAATTATCTCTCTTTTCTGATGTTATGATTCTATACCTAGTAACCCTAAAGATTCTGCCAAAAGACTCATAGACTGATAAGTGATTTCAGTAAAGTTTCAGGACACAAAATCAAAACATAAAAATATAAAATCAATAGCATTTTTATCCATCAATAACATTCAAACTGAGAATGAAATAAAGAACACAATCCTATCTACAACAGACACACACAAAAAATATCTAGGAAGTCAAATATCTGTATAAGGAGAAAAAGAAAACATTGCTAAAAGAAGTCATAGATGACACAAAAATTGTCAGACATCCCATGCTCATGGATTGGAAGAATCAATATTTTTAAAATGTCCATACTGCCCAAAGCAATAAACAGAGTCAGTACAGTTTCCATCAAATTACCAACATCATTCTTCACGGAATTAGAAAAAAAAAAAAGCTATTCTAAAATTTTTAAATGGAACAAAAAATAGCTCAAATACCCAAAGCAATCCTAGGAAACAGGAGCAAAGCCAGACATATAACATTACCCAACTTCATAACATACTACAAGAATATAATACAAGCCTACAGTAACCAAAATAGCATGATACTGGTACAAAAATAGATACATAGGACAATAAAACAGAACAGGAAACCCAGAAACAACACCATACACACCTAGAAGCAACCAATCTTTGGCAAAGTCAAATAAATAAACAACAAGCAAAAGACATCCTCATCAATAAACGGTGCTGGGGAAAGTGGCTAACAACATGTAGAAGAATTAAACTCTACTCCTATCTTTTACCATTTAGACAGATTAACTCAAGATGGATTAAAGACTTAAATGTAAGATATCAAACTATAAAAATCCTAGAAGAAAACTTAGGAAAACCCAGACATTGCCCTTTGCAAATAATTTATGACAAAGTCCTCTATAGCAAACATGACAAAAACTGATATTTGGGACCTACTAAAAAGCTTTTGCATAGCACAAGAGATAATCAATGGAATAAACAGACAACCTACAAGAGGAGAGAAAATATATGCAAAATATGCATCTGACAAATGACTAATTGTCAGAATCTGAAATAAACACATCAACAAAAAGTAATAAACAATTCCATTAAAAAGTGGGCAAAGCATATGAACAGACACTTCTCAAAAGAAGATAGGCCAGGCACAGTGGCTCATGCTTGTAATCCCAGCACTTGGGGAGTCCGAGGCAGGTGGATCACCTGAGGTCAGGAGTTTGAGACCAGCCTGGTCAATATGGTGAAACCCAGACTCTACTAAAAATACAAAAAAAAAAAAAAAAAAAAAAAATTAGCTGGCGTGGTGGCACATGCCTGTAATCCCAACTACTTGGGAGTCTGAGGCAGGGGAATCACTTAAACCCAGGAGGTGGAGGTTGTAGTGAGCCAAGATCATGCCACTGCACTCCAACCAGGGCAACAGAGCAACTCCATCTCAAGAAAAAAAAAAAAAGATGTGCAAACATCACATCCAACAAACATATGAAAAAAATGCTCATCATTACTAATCATCAGAGAACTATACATCATGACCAAAAGATTTTTATCTGATGTAAATCAGAATGGCCATTATCAAAAAGTCAGACAATAACAGATGTTTAGAGGCTGCAGAAAAAAGAGAATGCTTATACACTGTAAGAATATAAATTATTTCAGATACTATGGAAAGCAGTTTGGAGATTTCTCAAAGAACTAAAAGTAGACTTACCGACCTATCTAGAAATTTCATTACTGGATATACACCCAATGGAAAATAAATTATTCTACCAAAATGACACCTGCACCCACATGTTTATCACAGCACTATTCACAATAGCAAACACATGGAACCAAACAAAATGCCCATCAAGAGTGGAATGGATAAAACAAATGTGGTACAGGTACACCACGGAATACTATTGAACCATAAAAAGAATGAAATCGCATCTAATGCAGCAACGTGGATGCAGCTGGAGGCCATTATCCCAAGCAAATTAATGCAGGAACAGAAAACCAAATACCACATGTTCTCACTTATAAGTGGAAGCCAAATATTGGGCACACATGGATATAAAGATGGGAACAATAGACACTTGGGAATCCCAAAGTGGAGAAGACAAGGAGGGTAGCTAGGGTTGAAAAACTATCTATTGGGTACTATATTCACTATTTGGGTGACAGGATCAATGGAAGCCCAAACCTCAGCACCAGCCAAGACCATGCCATTGCACTCCAGCCTGGGCCACAGAGTGAGAACCCATCTCAAAACAACAACAACAACAACAACAACAAAATAAATAAATAAATAAATAAATAAATAAATGGCAGAAATTCATTTCTCACAGTTTGAGAGGCTGGAAAGTTCAAGATCAAGGCACTGGCAGGATTTGTGTCTGGCAAGGGCCCATTTAATAGATGGCATCTTCTCTTGGAGTCCTCACATGGTGGAAGCATAAGGGCAAAAATGGCCTAAGCTAATTCCCACCAGCCCTTTGTATAAGGCACTTATCCATTCTTGAGGTCAGAGCCTTTATGACTTAATCATTTCCCAAAAAGCCATCTCACCTCTTAATACCACTACAACATCTCCCACCAGGTCCCTCCCTGGTTTTAAGTTCCAACATATGTTTTGGAGGGGCCCATTCAAACTGTAGCAAATATAGTGAATTTATCCTCAGTTCACAACCACTTCTTTTGAGCCAAGTCTGCATGTTACTTATACTACAAGCTATTTTTTCATCAGGGCCTGGTATAGTTCTAACAATTCCTCCAGGAATGGTAATGGTGACAATTCATAGTAATATTGTGATTTTCTCATTTCAGCTTTCAAAAGAAGGTAGTGAGAATCAATTCATCTGCCACTCTCCAGATTGTCATAATCATGCAGAGTGAAATTGGTAGGCATTTTCACAGGCCTATTCCAAAGTGTATGGCAAGGTCATGCAAAAGAATACCTTTACATTACTGTATGATTCCACGCATGGTGTCTAAAACCAGATAAAAGTATATTATTTGTTATATATACCCATATGTTAAAACAATTTTCAAAAAAAGTATTACTGTTGGTTGGAATCCTGGAGACTACTGAGTTTCTGTCAATATATTATTTAACTTGCATAGTTGTTCAATATGTGCTTTTGGTATAATTATTTTTTAATTGTACATATACATATACACATGTTTCATGCAATCTTCAATTTTTGTTTGACATTTTACTGGAAAAAATAATAATGTAGAGATAAAACATATGGCTTCATCATTATTTCTTTCCTAACCCCACTTGCTGTAAAGATTAACTGGATCATACATAAACACCCATGATTTATCTCCACAAGCCCATTATAATATTCCGTCTTATATTTAAATCTTCTTCATTAGACTGTGAGCTTTTCTTAGGAAATAATTGTACTTTGTCACTTTCGAACTCTGTAACCTAGAATAGAGCATGTCATCTTGTAGCCCCCTGAATAAATGCTTCTTTAGAGATTTAATAAATCAAGCAATCATTCAGTTTAAAGGAAATACAGTAATCATGGGTTAGAGGAAAGATTTTAAAGTAAATCTTTAGAGAAATTATCTTCTCTCAGTGTTAATTTTCTTACAGTTAAAATATATATGATACGGCCGGGCGCGGTGGCTCAAGCCTGTAATCCCAGCACTTTGGGAGGCCGAGACGGGTGGATCACAAGGTCAGCAGATCGAGACCATCCTGGCTAACCCGGTGAAACCCCGTCTCTACTAAAAAATACAAAAAACTAGCCGGGCGAGGTGGCGGGCGCCTGTAGTCCCAGCTATTCGGGAGGCTGAGGCAGGAGAATGGCGTAAACCCGGGAGGCGGAGCTTGCAGTGAGCTGAGATCCGGCCACTGCACTCCAGCTTGGGCCACAGGCAAGACTTCGTCTCAAAGAAAAAAAAAAAATAAAAAATAAAAAAAATATATATATATATATATATATATATATATATATATATATATATATATGATACATTTACTTCACAGAAACTGGCAATTTCAAATGTTAGCGTATCAAATACAATAACTATAGAATTTGTTGTACAAACTATGACACCTTTGAGGGTAAAAGGGTGCATTTAAAGCAATTAAAATTATATAATTTTGAAATACTTATTAACAAAATATTGTAATATATAGTTGGTCTTATAAAGTTCTATTTAAAAGACATTTTCAAAAAATTACAAGTATTTATGCACACGATACGGTTAGGCTTTCTGTCCTCACCCAAATCTCATCTTGAACTGTAATCCTCATAATCCCTACATGTCAAGGGAGAGACCAGGTGAAGATAATATCCTGGGGGTGGTTTCCTCCATGCTACCCTTATGACAGTGAGGGAATTCTCACAAAATCCGATGGTTTTATAAGGAGCTCTTTCCCCTTCACTTGGCACTTCTCCTTCCTGCTGCATTGTGAAGAAGATGCCTTGCTTCCCCTTCACTTTCCGCCATGATTGTAAGTTTTTGAGGCTTCTCCAGTCATGCTGAACTGTGGCCAACTAGAGCTTTCATTGTTTGGCAAAAATTCTGAATTGTGTGCTGCTTCAAACCAGTAACAAGTTTTCCAATTTAGTAAAGACATGGTTTTTACTTCATTGCCATGCTCTTCCATATATGTATTTGCATTATCACTGCAAACACACATACCTTATTTTAATGTGAAATTATTCATTGAATTTATAATAGGACACATACTAATTTCAGAGGTTTCATTTTCAGTAGAATAATTCTTTAAAAGTGAATTCTTGATTCTGTGACTTGGAATGGGAAAAAATTAATTGTTGTTAGAGTGTGCTGATTTTCTTTTGGAAGCATCTGATGATGCAGATATAAAAGAGTTGGCAAAATTTTCTGTTAATATGAATTCATGGCCATTGCATCCATTTCCGTACATCTGTGCATAGACACACACACTTTGAACAAAAAATAAGCAACCTTAATTTAGAAAAGTATTTAATACACACCAAAGATCATGCAGACAGAATGATTTATATACGCTTTCTGCAGCAGGCCATGTTCATCATTGCTAAAATCTTCTAAGAATAATTACTAAAGTTTAAATTACTGTTTGATGCTTTGTCAGCATTGTCTTGGTTTTTATTTCATCAGTGCAGTCTTCATATTGGTTGATTCATGTCAACAAATATTTTATCTCAAGTTTTTCATTAAACATACATTTTTTTGAAAAAATTTGGGCATCTTAATGAAAGATTCATAACATTAAAAATACTAATTTTATGTATATATTTAAATAATTATATACATGATTATAGGTCTACATTGTACAATGTGTAACTAAATGATGTAGTAAGAATGCTTAGAGTGTTCTTTGTAAACCCTACAGCACAGCTGCTCAACTCTTATTTATCATGCATATTTCATATACATTTAGCTATATTTTCTCATGTTCCTCAATCACTCTGATTACTGGCAAACTAACACCTTCATGATCTTTTAGGCAATACCACATTCTCATAATTTTAGGGAATACCTTTGCGCTGTACTCTTTAGAAAATAAAACCTGACTATCTTGGCAGCACAAATTCTTTGAGTTTGATCCTTGGTTACAATGGAATATTCTGGTTTCTTCTCCCTAGGCCTCTGGATGGGGCTGTTGTTCCCCTGTCAGGACTCTTCATTTTCACCTATGTCTTACATCTGATTCTCAACCTTAACACTATGGATCATTTTAATGACAACAAGGGCGTAACTATTTATTTTACCCAATAATATGACCCTGTACTGGTGGGAAATTGAGGAGTGTGATGTTTAGGTTGTCCCTGTCTCACCTGGAGTCACATTGGCCAGGTTGTTGGACCAGCTTCAAGTCTAGTTTCCAAACGTCCTGTAATAACACAAATCCCAAGCCACAGCAATATGCCTTTCTTCTTCTTCTCTTCACCTCACTGATGAAGGGCTTCCCTAAGGCTGCCTACTTTCCCCCATCATGCCAACAAGGTATGCATATTCTGTGTAGATATTAGATGAATCTCTCAGGCTCAATCGTCATGAAGGGGAGGGAACATTAGTTCTAGGATCAGTTTTTCTTTGTTTACTCTTATCTCTCCAATATCATACCTTCCTCTTTATAAATGCCTTTTTAAAAAAATAGCAAATCTGTCTTCTCCATACTTTATTGGGCTCTCCGCAGTAGCAAGGAACTTGAGATTTCCTGCATTTGGGTGTGTGTGAAAGTACTACTTAAGTGTACACTTTGCTTAGCTGTCATTGTACAATACATTTTTGGTGATGGTTTACTAAAAATAAGCAGTAAAACGGGGCTTATTTGTGTGGTCTAAGAAAGAAGGAATCTACATGGCAAGTGGCCTGGATATAATAACTGGATTTTTGGCATTTTCACCCCAGGAGTACCTGTTATATGGCTGAGCCCTTAGTTGTTTCCTTCCTAAGAAAATAAAAACAGGTCACCAAACAAACCAAACTAAGAAAAAAAATATCTCCTACCATGACTGGGCATCAGGAGTTAGCAGTCCCTAGACAATTCATATATAGCTGAGGACACTTCACTTTATCAGCAAGCATTTTATGCTTCCTTTTAGAGAGGTTTAGTTCATCTTTATCTATAAAGAAATGTGGGGGAGAGGATGGTCACTATTATTTTATCATTACTAATCAGCTTATGCTTAGAACTACATGTTAAAATAAGAATTATTTTTACTGCCCAGGTATCTCACGTATGACTGTTTGAAACCACAACAGAAACTCAAAGTACAGTGGGGGAGATGTCAAATCCATTAAAGCTTATTTTAATACAAATGTTAAAAATGAAAAATTTAGAACAAACGTTAAACTAGACAGAATGCAAGGTTAACTTGCAAAAAAAGGCATTCTCCGAGAAAGCACAGTTATAAAGTTACCTTAAACATAGAATGCCTAATATTTGCCTGGAAAAAAAGCTAGTGATCTCTTTCTGTTTTTTATTTCTTTTTTAAAAATTGATGCATAATATTTATATGTATCTATGGGACACATGTGATATTCTGATATATGTATACAATGTGTAATAATCAAATCAGGATAACTAGGGTATCCGTCACCTCAACCATTCATCATTCCTTTGTGTTGGAAACATTCCAAATCTTCTCTTCTAGCTATTTTGAAATATACTGTAAATTCTTTTTACTTATACTCATCCTACTGTGCTATCCTACCCTGGAACTTATTCCTCTTATCTAACTGTGTTTTCTACCCATTAACTAGCCTCTCTTCATCTCTTCTTCCCCCTACCCTTCCCAGTTTCTGGTAACCATCATTCTACTCTATCTCTATGAGATCAGATTTTTCTAGTTCCCACACATGAGAACACACAAACTTTGTCCTTCTGTGTCTGTCTTATTTCACTTCATATAAGGTCCTCTAGTTCCATCCACATTGATGCAAATGACAAGATTGGATTCTTTTTATGGCTGAATAATATTGCATTGTGTATACATAATATATTTTCTGTATCCATTTATCCAATGATGGATACTAAAGTTGATTACTTATCTTGGCTATTGTGAATAATGCTGCAATAAACCTGGAAGTGCAGATATCTCTTTGATACACTGATTTCTTTTCTTCTAGATATACATTCAAGAGTGGGATTGCTAGAGCATATGGTAGTTCAATTTTTAGTCTTTTGAGGAACCTTCATACTGTTTTCCATAGTTGCTGTACTAATTCACACTTCTACAAACGGTATACAGGTATTCCCATTTCTCCACATTCATTCCATCACTTGTCAGTTTCTCCTTATGTCAATAACCATATGAGAAAATGCAAATGGCCAACAGGTATATGAAAATATATTCAGTATCACTAAGTATCAAGGAAATGCAAATCAAAAGCACAATGAGATCTCATCTTACATCAGTAAAAGTGGCTACTATCTTTTTCTGTTTTCTGTAGGTACATGTACATATAATGGTCTTCATTAATTAAAACTATTTTTGACTAACTCTCATTAATACCCCAAAAATGAATACATCAACATATTAAATGACTTGTTTTAAAATATATAATTTGAATTAATGTAACTAGGAAGTGAAAACAAATCTAAATATACAGTTTGTTGGCAGACAATTGTAATGGATGGATGGGTGGATGGGTGGATGAATAAATGGATGGGTGGAAGAATGGAAGGAGAAATTGATTCATGGATGGACAGTCTGAAGGGCAGATTAAAAATTAAAGAAAAACGTGTTGCTTAGTTTAAAATTGTTCCAGATATAGAACATGAACCTTCCAGAAAAAGGAGGCCCAGAAAGAGTAGAGGTGGAATGATATCTGGCAGTTCTCAACCTTAATAAGGATTGTATAACCCTTTTCTGCTGAACACAGCCATAAAGCAAAGTTTGCCATTTGCCAGAAGTTACACCAGTTAAGAATATCACTTTGAATGTTCTAATGTTGCAACGAATTGGCCGTATTTTTTAAGTTCTTTTCAACTAATCCTTTCAGCTAGTCTTGAGATCTGCTATGCATCAGAGCTGCTCCATCATGTTTGGGATGTGCAGACAGCTCTCTGAGAGTCTTTGGCAGCAGCCTGTGAATCTGTGCCGAAGAGGGATTGTTTTTAAAGTTGCTTTCTCTTTATTTTTGTTGTTGTTTCTCCAAATACTTAGTTTGCAGCAGCATCTGCCATCTCAGCTTAGACTGTCCAAACAGATGTCCCATTACCTCATGTGATGAGCAAGTCGCTTGAACAAAGCTCCTGCTCCTCCTTGGCAGGTAGTCCTAGACACTTTTTTCAAACCCAGACCGCAAAAATAGCCCGAATCCACCAGGGGATGAAAACTAATGAGAGGCAGTTTTTCTGCAAACTTAGTGAGGAGGATAATGGACTCCCTCTGAGTCCTCAGTTTTATTAGTGTTTCCATTTCAGTAAAATGTGCTTTTGACACAGCTTTCAAATTATCACTGAATTTATCAAGCCCATTTTACTTGAGCTTGATGCTCTTGGTGAAGCAGATCGGGAGATGACTCAATATTTCTAAATATGTAGTGAGTGTGAAACGTGGGCAAACTCTGGTGTCTTCAGTCTTCATGTCCTGCTGCATAGTGTAAGTAAACAAGCAGTGCCCCAGATGCACACACTAGTCACAAGCAGTGGCTCTGCAGCGAAGGTGCGGTCTTGCCTATGGATGCTGCTTCTCTAGAAGAAAGGCACAGTAAATGAACACGATGCTAATTTTTTACTTAAACTGATTGTTGAGGAAATAATTTATTACCAACACTGTAATCTCCTATTTGAATGTAATCCTTTCCCACATAATTCCTCAGAATACTAGGAAGTTAAATCTATTTGCTCGTGTTTTGGAAGTAGAGTACCTGGACTTGGGAAATATGGAAACAAGGTTCTACTCTGTGTATGCAATGCACTGTATAGTTTTACATACAGTACCTCATTACATTTTATACAACCTGTTTAAGTTAGATGTTACTATCTGAATTTCATTAAGGTAGAAACAGATATTAAGTATGATATTAAGTATTCCTTACTTATGCAAGTAAGAAACTGGCACAAGTTTATACCTAGAAGGTGGCAGAGAAATATTCAAACATACCTGAATCCAAATTAAATTTTCTTCTACTGTGCTATCAGTGAGGCAAATAATTTTTGGTACAATTCTTTTGATCTCTGAGCCTTATTTTTTTCTCTCTAAAATGAGGCAACTTTATAGACTTAATAAAAAGACAATCATACATACATGAACATACACCCACAAATGCAAAAAACACAGACACGCACTCACGAATACACTCACATTGCTTAGCACAACCAGGAACATAATAAGTGTTTAATATATGGTAGCTAATTTTGTTTTTGTAGTATTTGTAAAGCGCAAATAACTATTAACTGCTTTACTCTTGTCTATCTTAATGATTATCTGCACTAGATGGCCTGTATAGCACCATTTACCCCAAGGAATACTACTTAGTTATTTATTTAAGCCAGGGTCTCACTCTTTTGCCCAGACTGGCATGCAGTGGTGCAATCATAGTTCACTGTAACCTCGACCTTCCAGGCTCAAGTGATCCTCCTACTTCAGCCTCTCAAGTACCTGGGACTACAGACATGAGCCACTATACACCTGGCTAAGTTTTTGTTTGTTTGTTTTTGTTGTAGTTGTTGTTTATATTTTGTAGAGACAGAGTCTCACTATGTTTCCCAGGCTTGTCTCACACTCCTGAGTTCAAGTGATCCTCCCACCTTGACCTTTCAAAGCGCTGGAATTGCAGGCATGAGCCACCATGCCCAGCCTTAGCCCAAGTAATACCCTAATGATGGTCTTTCTGGTTAAGTGCATGAGCTCTTCGGAACAGGAATGCTGTCTTCTAGAGGACCCACTGGACAGACCACCACAGTGGCCCCTTCACATTGGGACACCACCAACAATGGCCTTCACAATGACCTGCACATTATGACACCACTACCAGTGGTTTTCAGCACCGAGGCTCATTCTGTACATATTAGCAGTGGTTCCCAGTATGGCTGATAACTTTTATTTTCTACTTCATGTTTCTCTAGCATAGTGGTTTTGATTATAGACCCTTTTACAACTGAATTGTTATAAAATCTTCAACAAGTTATTTAACCATGCTAAACTGCAGCTCTTCTTTTAACCTTGATTAAAAAATTATTTGCATAAAATGTTTAACATAATAGTACCTCAAATATAACCAGTATTCAATAAATGTTAGCTATTATTTTTGTTTACTTGTATTATCACAAGTAATAATATTATAATTTAAATAATATTTGTTCCTCTTATAATCGCTGTAGAAATTTAAAAGCAGGTCAAATACTTATAATACTTAACTTAAAGTTGCCTTGAAAAGGACAGAGAAAAGTATTTTTATTATGGTAAGCATAACTGAACAATAATTATTTGTAATGTTTTAAAATTATATCTCCTGTAGCAAAAGGCTGGATCAAAGCCCTAAACATTGCTAGAAGCAACAGAAAAATTAAATAATAACACACATACTCAATGACAGACATTTTAAAAATTCATTTTATGTGGGAAGTTTTCTCCTTCATTTAGCTACCCAGGGAGTCCTAGAGAGAAAATGAGAAGAAGCAAATGATGGAAGAAGGAAGGACGGAGGGAGAAAAGAAGGGAGAGAGGAAGAAAGGAAGGAAGGAAGCAGTAATAGATCTACAAATAAGCTTTTCCTTCCTGTCTTTTGAAGCCTGATGCCTACCTGACCAAGTGTTTAGAATGATTTGCAGCTCTGTCTTCTAGAACTTTAGACCTGGAAGATGTCTGAGTAACACAACCGATGTCTAGTAACACAACCGAAGCTCAAGGAACTAATTGATTTTCCAAAGGTATTTGTTTAGGGAAAGGGAAAGGCAACGAGACATTTGATAGAGTGAAATGATTTGGTGTGGACGTAAGCTTTAAATTATTTTCAAAGTCATATATGTGCATGTTTGTGTCATTATTTTCAGAGAAAAGAGTGACAAACAAAGCCAGTTTAAAAATAAATTGTTAAACAGACTCTGCTGAGACATTTGGAGTTAAATTGAGAAAATATATATTTTTTATTCTCAGAGTAAAATAATAAGATACTTCTGTAGCTGCCAATAAATCTGTTTAATGCAGAGAACAGTGGGAAGTCAATGTTTTGAGTTTTGTTTTGGAATGTCTCTGGGAAGGTTTTCTTCCACATATAGTAATTAGATATACTGTAAAAATTTGTCAGTGGCCAGCAGGGCAATTTCATACTTCAAGAAGATTTTTCAGTTAAAGAAGAAAACAACAACAATGTAATAGCATTCTCCCTCATTAAGTACACCCAGATATCCCCTTTTGAGCTAGAGTGTACTGTTATTGACATAGAGCATAATCAAACAATTTTTTTAAATGACTGCATTAACTGAAGCAAATCATATGAAGTACTTATTTTCTCTCATTGTGGTATGCAAAGAAAAAAACTCTCATCCCTCTCAAAAATAAATAAAAGAGAAATAATCTACTTAGGAGGGTTTTTACAAAGAATCCTAAACATAAAGAAATGATTCCACTAATCTCTGTTTCAAGATAAATTTGCTTGATTTGACTTTTGCATTTGAATTACATTTATAAGTAGAAACAAAGTTGTAAAGATCAGAAATTTATCTCAGAAAATAGAGCATTTTGAGTTTCAGATTTCAATGTGCAAGATTGACAGCCTCTATTTTGGCTCATACTAGCTTTTTCCCTAATTCAGTAACAAAAAACATATTTATTTAATGTATGCATTCATATATGTATAAACAAAACATACTTCCTTTAAGGAGTACAAATAATTTAAAAATTTAAATAGTTTGGTCATGAATATTATTCATTATGAAGTAAGAATATAGCAAAAATTTAAAAAGCAAAAACTTGTACTCAATTAAAAAAAAAAGTAAGACATTTAAATATTAAATGGTCTGTATCATCTTCCCTAAGTAAAAAGATAACATGGATTAAATAAACAAAAAGGATAAACATAGTAAGAATGTAAAAGAGAACAAGATATTGATGAGAATATTTAAGTCCTATAGTCAAAATTAAGAAAGGTAAAAGGCCTGGTTGATTGTTTCATGGCCAATGCACAGTTACAGGACAAGATTTCTAAATAAGCTACATCACTAGGAATAATAAGTCTTGCAAGAAAGGCAGTTGCAAAGAGTTATTTTCTGGTGTTTATTTCTGGTATTTATTTATTTTCTGGTGATAGGAGAAGGTGTTTTTTTGTTTGTTTGTTTGTTTGAGACAGAGTCTTGCTCTGTCTTCCAGGCTGGAGTGCAGTGGCGCAATCCTGGCTCACTGCAACCTCTGCCTCCCGGGTTCAAGCGATTCTCCTGCCTCAGGCTCCCAAGTAGCTGAGATTAGAGGCACACTCCATCATGCCTGGCACATTTTTGTATTTTTAGTAGAGACGGGGTTTTACCATATTGGTCAGACTGGTCCCAAACTCCTGACCTCAGGTGATCCACCTGCCTTGGCCTCCACAAGTGCTGGGATTAGAGGTGTGAGCCACAGCTCCAGGTAGAAAGTTTTTATAAACGTAACTTGCTGGTATAGTCATGAAAATATTTTGTAACCAGTCACAATACAGAGGTATTTGTGTGTGTGTGTGTATGTATGTGTGTGTATGTGTGTGTGTGTCTGAAAAGAACATAATACTTGTATTTGTACCTGCACATTTAGAATTTTCTTTCATTGGTCCTCCCTATAGCTCAGTATTTGGCCTTCCTGGCATTAAACTGTTTTTTTGGTAACACACTATAATAAGCTACAAAAGTTTTCCTTTAAAAGTAAACGTGGATTAAAATAAACTTGACTTAATATCATAGAAAGTTGGCAAGACTTTTGTTCAAATTCCAGTTCCAGAACTTGCCATCTGGTTGATTCTGGGCTAGCTCTGTAACCTCTCTGAACTTCATTTTTCTCATCTGAAAAGTAAAGATTCTACATAAAAATATAAAGGCTTAGACCAGTGTATTTCATAAAGTGTATATCATAACGTAGTTTCTCAATAAACAGTTATTGCTACGAGTATTGCTATTACAACCACCAACATAAAAACTACCACTAATAACAAAATTTTCCTGTTGAACTATGAGTGACAAAAAATATTTTCCTGGGTAAATGTAAGAATTAAGTGATCTAATTTATGTAATATGCCTGAAGCTATTACTCAATAAGTTTTAATTTAATTTATTACTCAATAAGTTTTAATTATGCTATGTCTACTTTTAATATTGCTTTCCAATAATATTTTTCTAATATTAATACTTTTTTATCCATGAAAACTCCTGGGAGAAAGGGAAATACAAAGTTGTTTGTAAAAATTGTACAATTTCAGATTTCCAGTGTTTCTTTCTTTCCTGGACAATTAATAAACATTAACTATATTCATATTTCATATTCATATCCAAAAATAATGACTTTCATACGCATTGTGCCCTGTGATGGTCTCAACTACTTTGGTGATCTAAGCAGGTAAATAAGTTCGCTGAAGTTACTGTAACAAATTACCACAGACTTGGTGGCATAAAACAATGGAAATTTATTCTGTCACATTTGTAGAAGCCAAAAGTCTGAAACAAAGGTGCTGGCAGAGCCACACTGCCTCTGGAGGTTCTAGAGGAGAATCTGTCCCTTCCTCTTTCAGCTTCTCTTGCCTCTAGGCATTCAATTGTTTGTGACTTTATTCTCTGCTTCTTCTTTCATATAAACTTCTTCTCTATATCTGTCTTCTCTTCTGTCACTTATAAGGTCACTTGTCATTGGGTTTTGGACCCATTAAAGGCAATCTGGTATGATCACATCTCAAGATATGCAACTTAATTACCTCTGAAAAATTTCAAATAAGGTCACATTGACAGATTCTGGGAGTTAAACATAGACACATCTGTTGGGGGGACCACCGTTCATTTCACAACAGGTCAGGTAATGCTGCAGAAGGAGATAACTAATCTTCCCAGAATTTTACGAATTTTCATAGTTTAAGTATCATGGTTAGTAAGTTGTGGAAATGGGGTTAGAATTCAGGTTATGATTATTGCATATGCGTGTATGCTGGGAAAGCACCTTGATCCAAATCAATAGTTAGATGTTGTTTAACTCAAACTTTAGCCAAAGTGATGAATTTATGACATAGTTCTTCCATACAATGTCAGAAAATGTCATGGGGAATGGAATCTAAGATTTAATAAGGCTGTAAAACAGTAGGTCATATAAGGTTAGTTGGTTTTCTTTAATAGAGAACATAGAATCTTTTATATTAAAGTACAGCATGACTTTCTGGGAGAAAGAAAATACTGCATAATACAACATTTCCCAAACCTATTTAACTCTGGAATAATTTTTTTTTTCTTTTCAGAATATCTTTTAAGTCATTTTCTATAGCACAAAGTTTTGGGCCAAGTTGGTCTAATCTAAAAAGAGAAAAAAACTGGATTGTAATTCCTGAACTTTGGAGCCAGGTAGGAAAGAAGTCCACAGTGAGAAAAGATGTGTGGGGGAAGGGCCTCCCACTAGAGGCAATTCAACAAATATCTATTGATTACCTACTCTGTTTAGAAAATGCAACCCTCTGAATACAATTGATACCTTCTTATACCTTATGTTGTAGGTATGGGATCTAACAAGATAAAGGGAAGAATTAAGTTCTTAGAAGAGAGAATGATGTTTGCCCAGATCCAGAGGAAAGAAAAACCTCAGTCTAGACAAGGAGAAAAGAATGTAACATTATTCTTGATTTGGGAGATTTTTAACAAACCTTACTGTTACATTTTCAAATTCAATTTTATTTATTCTAAGAGGATGAAAAGGAATCCTCACTCTATCTTTGAGCCATTACCCATTTCGGACTGCCATGCTGTCTCATTCCATCCTGTGCTCCAGGTCATCCTTTACCACATTCCTAAACCTTGTCCCCTTCTTTCTCAACTTCTATTTCCCTCTGATTGTAGTGGGATAGGGTTGTTTAAGTAAAATGAAAGGTCTTTATAAAATTTACTAAGATTTGAATTACAATTTACACTCAAAGTTCCCACTGCAATTTTTATATCTAATTGTTATAAGTTATAAGTAAATTGTTATAAGTAACAGAAAGAAAAAGTCTACTTTTCTGAGAAAATTACACAGTTACAAGCATTTTGTTAATATTTTAACTTGGTGGTAGCTGGACTGAAAAAGTGATAGTAAGATATAAAGTATGAAGTATGAAAGGAACTAAGAAGAAAATTAAGTGACTTTTTAAAGTCAAATTGTAAATATATGAGTCAACAATCATTTCTAATATATATTTAATATTATTTTATAATTTTCCAATTCTAAAATAGTCCAGCATGCCTTCTTTTCACATTATTCCACTTCACTTTTTTTACTTTATTCTCTAATCTATTATCATAGCAACATGACTTAACATCTCCATTTTCTGCTTCCAAATTCATATATGCTGCCACAGGGCAATTGTGACTTTCCTAGTTTTAGTGTAAGCCAAGACTTTGACATCAATAAGAAAAACTTTGGGCCAAAAATATTGTTCCCTGATGAAAGTACACATTCAAATAATATTTTCCAAAAACTGTAAGCTTGGAATATGAAAAAATATGCAGAGTGATTTATGGAAAGAAGAATCTCTAGTACTTGACATTGAACATTTTAATTAGAAATGCATATGGGCCATATGTTAAAATTGGATTTCCATGTCTATCCAGAGAAACCACAGTATCTACCAGGAAATAAGTTGAAAAGAGGGATAAGTTGTCTTTTCATCTTTTAAAAATTCTTTAGAGTCTCAAGAGAAGGAGTATATAGTCTATGTAGATTTAAGTTGAATTAGTTGGACTTGAACAAGTATATATTATTTCAAGCTTTCATGTTGCAAGTAAGGAACTTTGATTTGTGTCTTCAAGAGGTTGCTGAAGAATGTATAGTACAAGCATTTCTCATATGCAAAACTTTTATAGAGATATATAATGATATTTCTGCCTATCAAAGTAACACTTAGAAAATTAAGAATCCATGCTACTATGTGTGTCAACATAACCACAGAGTAATCATTTAATGTGCAAAATAATAAACTTTTTCATGAGTATCATAGCCAAAATTACTGACTTCTATAACATTTTAAAATCTGAATTCCATCAAATCAACCTTTTATCTATTAATGATGTGCCAATCAGGAAGCAGTGACGGGAAGGGCATCAGCTTGAGTCCTGGCAGAGACTTCAAGGTGGGTGACTTTGATATAATCGTTAAAACTCTGAGATTCTAATTTGCCATCTTCAAGATTAGGATGTTATTTATAGCCATTTGCCAGGGTTTCTTTCTTCTAAAAATTTAACCAGTTTATGAATATAAAATCACTTGTCATAGGTCTCTATATGATGACTACTGACCACTACTTGCATCAGAATGATCTAGAGGGGTGTTAAAAATGCCAATTCCTGAGTCCCACAGCAAACCTACTAAATGGAAGTTTTGAGAAGTGGCTTCAGGAAATCTACGTTTTACATACCACTTCTGTTTAGCACTCTTCCCTGTACTAAAGTTTGATAACCACTAATACACAGTGATTTATTTTAATAGTTATGCAGTACTCTATTTTCAGTATTACTTTATAAGTTGAATTAATAACAAAAAGTAGCTTTTATTTGTATAGGGATTCATGATTATAGATTTGAAGTTATTTTCTTCACGCCAGGAACATCTTTCTGTTTCACTCTAGAAGAGAAATTTCAAAGAGGAAACAGACTACAGATTCTCCTGAAGTCCATTATCAATATTTGCATTAGTAAATTAGGAACAAATGTTAGAATAATAGAAATTCAAGCGAGAAAGATTCTGTTATTTGAATCTTGTAGTAATTGTCAGAGAAAATAATATTTTATATTTATTATAAAACTTTTGATGTTAAATGTTGAATGTTCCCATTGTGGTGCAAATCAACATGGATTATGTGCAGTATGAGGTTTTTAAAAAATGAGTGGATATGAAATGAGGGAGTCATACTCTCATTCATCTTATTTGAATAAATGTTTTAGTGAAGCAATAGATCTCCAAAAATTATTGTATATTAATGACAGTTTGCACTGTATGCATTTTATAGCTAGCATAAGGATAAGGTTGTAAGGTCCTAATCAGGGAAATTAGGCAAAGGTTTCCCCTAGTGTTTCTGTCTTTGCTCTGAACAAACAAGAACATTTTATGTCAAATACTCTTCAACAACCTTCTATATTGTCATGAAATATCGGGGAACTCGTTAGTCAGGTAATTTGGTCATAGTCTTTGATTTCCAAAGTCCCGTAATAAGAAGATAAACAAGTTGGGGGTTAGCTATATAACAAACATGATAAAATATGTTCACATATTAACATACTGAGGAGAAGGTGGGAGAGCAGCTTGCAAAGGAAGACCGCATGTAAAGCTACTACACAAGTGTAGGGTTAGGGGATGACCAGTGGGAGAAGCCTGATAGATTTGGTTAAGCTGATAGACGGGTGAGGCCATGATGTCAAAATGAGCTATAGTCATATGGCATGTGACACCTGCTTGGCCCTCACATACAAACAGGCACAGGAACGCATGCCCAAGGACACAGGTATGTACTAGAGTGGAGCCCACACACTTTTGGAGTCAATGTGGTGAGAGGCTGTGATAGATACAAAAGGCTCGTGCCTACTGATGATGCCCAATAATCTTTTCTTTTTCTTTTTGAGACTGAGTCTCCCTCTGTCTCCCTGGCTGGAGTGCAGTGGCATAATCTTGGCTCACTGCAACCTCCACCTCCCGAGTTCAAGTGATTCTCCTGCCTCAGCTCAGCCTCCCCAGTAGCTGGGAATACAGGTGCCGGCCACCACGCCTGGCTAAATTTTTTATTTTTATTTTTATTTTGTTTAGTTTTAGTAGAGATGAGGTTTCACCTTGTTGGCCAGGCTGGCTTCGAACTCCTGACCTTAAGTGATCTGCCCATCTTGGTCTCCCAAAGTGCTGGGATTACAGACAGGCATGAGCCACCACATCCCACCCAATAATTTTTTCTATGCACCTCCCACTTGAAAGACCTGGGACCTAGAGGGGAAAGTTATTTTCTTTCTTGGCAGAAAGACGTTCGACAATACTCAAGACTCAGCACAGAGATTAAGATCCTAAAACACATTGGGAGTGGTGTGAGCAGTAACCCAAGACCCCCAAATACATACTTTACAAGGAGAGAAGCACTGTGAGTAGAGAGCAGTAAGACTGCGCTTGTGTGGTGCCTTCAGAATCCACCTCTTACGTCTCCCACTCTGAGGAGAAAAATTAAGCAGTGTCCCCAACTGCTGTGCTCTGAAATTCATCATCTGCACCCAGGAAATATGCCTCTCACAGGGAACTTCCAGACGATGACACACTGTACGAGGCATAATCATACAGGCCTTCCTGGGAGAAGCAGGGCTCCTCTGAAGGGTGAATTTGACTTAACTCTCTGTTGTCTCTTCTAAAACTGTCTTAGAACTACCATGCAGTCTAAGGCCTTCCTTTCTCTCCACTCTCCGCAGGGTTCAGGTCTACAACATGGCCCGACCTAGCCAAACCTCTTCCGGCTCCTTCTCTACTTTCTCTCACAAGCATTTCTCCCCAATAAATACCATAAACATTTAATCTTGTCTTGGCATCTGCTTTTTGAGAACCTGGGCCAACATAGTGCTAGCAAAAGAGGTCCAAGAAAATAGGTAGTAAGATGGGGATTTCGAACTGGCACAGTCACTATCCAACTGTCAAGAGGACTCCAATCTGGTTGGTAGGTAGGGCATAGAAAGTACTTAGCACCAGGTGGCAACTCAGTGGCTAAAGATCTCACTGGTGGTGACCTGAAAATATGTCCTGGTGATGGGAAATGAAGTGGCTGATGCAATGACTCAGGCATTGTAAAGATACAGTGTTTTGGGGGCAAACAATGCCTTCAAAAACACTTCGGTTGGCTGGTTATAGCTAAATTGCTCAATTATAGTGATGACCTACAGAGAGATGACAGACCAGGGACTACTAACAAGTAGTTAATGACTAAGTTGGAAAGCCAGGCAACAGAGAGACCTTTATCACCTATAGTGCAGTGGCAGAAATAGCTGAGAGACAGGCTGAACGAATAATTGTAGCAGTAAGGATTCAAAAACTTTTGAATGCTCAGCCAAGGTGGGTGTTTTATGCAAAGATCAGGGCTTTGGTGAGGAAATTATAGGATCCTCCAACACAAAATGGAGAGATCTAGTGTATGCATCTAGAGATGTTAGCTCTGCAGACCCCCAAAACCCCTCTGAATTTGAAGAGGTAGCCCACCTTCCATAATAAGAGCTAGAGTTTCTATCACTGTAAAAGAGGCTGCAGAATGACACACCCCTCCCCCACCTGCCATGTAATGGGTGAATCTCACAGAAGCTACCTTCATTACCTCTTCCAGCTGCCACCAGAGCTATATCACTGTAGAGTAAATGCCCCTGATAGCAATAACTTAATCATATACTTAGAATGACCTCGTGTGGCAGACGCACCTGAATGTGTGTCCAGAGCTAGGGAATCTGGGTGTGGCCAACCAGGAGATTTGTTCCTCATCTATGAGGAACATCTGACACCCCCATCTCCCATGTTTCTGTGGAACACACTCTGTATAGCAGATTGAGGTCCTGAGTTTTGGGTTGGCTGAAGGTTGCCAGGTGGAGGTTATTACAGGGAAGGCATCAAGTGAAAATGTTTTAGAACTGCTTGCTATTGGCACGTGGCTGCAGTTTTCCTGCCCAGTCTGACACCACTGGACGGTAGGAAGGTGGATATGTTGTCCAGTCCACGGCCCCTAGACTGGAGGGACAGAGGTGGTTCTCCTGTTCCACCCACTGCCACTGGACTCTCTCCCCTGTATGTAATCCCCCAGTAAAACCCCGTGTCTCATTTGCTGGTTCTGGGTCTCTTCTTTGGCCTCTTGAACCTGGTACCTTCCCTATTCATGTTAGTAAACGTTCAGCACAACACTCTGTCTCCAACCCGGCCGGAGATGTGCTGGCCTCATAAGTGATAATGAAACAGACTATATGACCAAAGAGTTGCAAGAATTAGCTTGTTTATACAAGTAAGATCCAGAAAACAAAAACAAAAACAACCCCCAGGGTCAAATTTGAGCAGACTTGACTACGGGGGCTAGAATTTAAGACTAGATAAGCAAGAATTTCTTCAGTTATTTCTTGGGGAATGCAGAATGTAACAGCTTAGTCCTCAGAAGATGAAGCGAACTTCATCTTATGGTAGTTTTCAGCATCTTAGGAAAGCAAAGACCTATGCTCAGTGAGCGAGAACACCTGAGCTACCCTAACAGCTAACAGAGAAAGGAACAAAGAGGCTGAGGTCATTTGGTGTGCTAGAATGGATATATTATGAAAGGCAAGAGACCTACCTGAAGGCTAGGTTCCACAGGAATGGTGCAAGGTCCTATCATTCACCAACGACATTAGGTATGCTCTGTTGAAAGGAGGACCAGTATCATCAAGATGTTCAGCTGTAGCTCCCCTCTTTAAGCCAGTGCTGAAGATAGTCACAGCTGTCATAGAGCTGAACTCATTAACATCCATGAGGATGATTCCCTAGAATCATCACCAATAGAAGCCAGGTGACATTGTATAATCACCAGAAGCCAGGAGACTGCAATTACAATAATTACAGGCAAAGTCACGGGACCAGCTAAGGAGGCTTTTTCCTCACAGAGTTATGGAAATGGTTAATAGAGCATAACATCTCCAGGGGCAAAAGAGATGAATAGCTAAGAAGTATACTGCTTAACATCTATGACCAAAAAAGGAAATAATGGAGGAGCAGAGGGATGAGGGCAATTGCTCCAATAAAAAGTAATGAGATCTTGCTCATTTCTCAGGCCTGAGCCAGTTTTCAAATCTGGATCCCATTGACTAACAGAGTGGCCTGGTCCCTTGAAAAAGAACTTTGCAGCACCGTGGTAATTACATACTGTAATGACTCCCCCAGTCCATCCCAAAGGGAGCTATGTCCATTTACTTGGGTCACTGTACACTGAAGTAAGAGGAATATTAAAACAGCTGGAGAACTCGGGCCTGAGTTGACATTAAGCCATCATCAGAGCTTCTTACTGGAGTGGGGGTTTATTGGAACCCTATGATAAATAGAGTCCTGTCTAAAATTCCAACTCACAGTAGGCAAGGGGGACTTACTAAGTGTTCAGTTATCCAGTGCTCAAGTGTACAATTGGAATTGTTATACTTTGCAGTTAGAACAACCCCTCACATACTTAGCCTACAGGGAAGAGTATTCTTAGGAGGTATGACCAAGTGGAAACCCATAAAATTGCCCTTCCCTAACCAGGATAGTAAATGAAATAAAGCATTACATCTCTGGAGTAAAGAGGCAGGTAGGATGGCAGAAATTAGCACCACATTTAATAACCTAAAGAATTCAAGGTCAATGATCCCAATGTTATCTCCATTTAATTTTCTACTCTGCCCCCGAGAGAAACTATATGTACCTTTTGGTATCATTTTAGACTACTGCAGGCTTAATCCAGTAGCATCTTGAATCACTGCTATTTTTAAAATACAATTTCCTTGCTAGAACCAAATAATGAAGTCTCAGTTACGTGATATATGATCATCAGCTCACATTCAAGTGGACTGAACAAAAATATTCATTTACAGTTTTGCTCAGGGCTGTGTTAATGATCTGCCCTCTGACACAAAACAGTGCCAAAAGATGTGGACCACTTGAATTACCCCAGAGTATCACATTGATCAGTTATATTGAATACATCATGCCAATTGAGCAGAACAAGCAAGAGATGGCTAACACATTGGGGAACTTGGCAAGACATGTGCTTCATGAATTGAATGTTAAGACCTATGATGATTCAGGGGCATGCCACTTTAGTAAAAGTCCGAGGCTGCAATAGTCAGAGAACTGGCTGAAAATATCTTCCAAAATAAGAGGCACATTATTGCATCTTATATCCGCTACCAGAATGAAGGAAGCACTGTCTCATTGGCCTCTTTGAATCTCAAAATATCATATTCCACACCTAAGAATACTGCTCCAGCCCATATACAGGTGATATGGGAAATTTCCAACTTTTAGCTGGTCTAGGAGCAGTGAAGGACCCTGTAGTTGCTCAAAGAGGCACTGCAAGCCATCCTGTTACTTGGACCAAACAATTGAGCAGACTCTTACTGTGTGGAGATTTTGTTAGTGGAAAAAAACACAGTATGGAGCTTATGACGAACAACAGTGAGAGGACCACAATGCAGATCCCTGGAAATCTGGAGCAAGACCATGCTATCCATACAAGGAAACGATATGCCTTGTAAGAAACAGGCATGCAACGGATCCTTACTAGAGATGAATGCATGAAAACAGGCAAGCTTTCCTTCCCAAGTCATATGGTCAGAGGGTCCCAGCAGTTCATCACAAAATGGAAATGCTATATCCATTATTGAATCCAAGCCATATTTAATATTAGATTTTGATCGAGGCTAAAAGTTACCTTTCTAACTTTCTCCTATAGGCAACAAATATTATTATATGATTTTTCTTTTTGATAAAGATCAGCTTATTATCCTTTAGGAGCAGGTGTAAAATGCAACCTAATCAATTAATTTTAAAAAACCTTAAAAACACCTAATAAGATATTCACATGGTACAAAAGAATATTACTCCAGCATCAAGAGTTTAAAGTAAGAAATTTCCTCTAAATTTTGAAAATGATTTTTTCATGTTTTTAATTAACTTTTAATCTTATTTTAATATTCTAGAAGTATGCTTATGGATAAATTATTTCTGTAAATATTAATGCTTAGACATTTTATTTAAAATATTAAATAATTTATCTTCAAGTATGGTTAAGATACATATTTCTTGGAGATCTCTGCCAAAAATGTTCAGTACTTTTGACTTTTATACTTATGTAATATAATTGTAATGACTTTTATTACCCTTGTCTATTAATTCTAATCTTTGTCAGTTTTATATTATTTTGAAGTGATTAATTTTTCTCCTTAGCATAGTTCATATTTTCCTACTTTTTTGCATGCCCAGTACTTTTGTTGGATGCCAGACATTGTAAATTTTACCTTGTTTGGTGCTGAATAGTTTTTATTTTCCAGTAAATATTCTTAATTTGTATTCTGGGACACAGTTAACTTACTTGGAACAGTTTGATTCTTTCTGGTATTTCTTTTAAAATTAGTTTGATGGAACTACAGCAGCATTTACTCTAAGGCTAATTATTTCCCTTTAATGAGGTGTTATGAGTTTGTGTCCCCCTCAAAAAAGATTTATTGGAAGTTCTAACACCTAGTACCTCCTAACATGACCTTATTTGGAAGCAGTGTCTTTGCATATTTAACCAGGTTAAGATGAGGTCGTTAGAGTGGGCCCTAAGCCTGCATGACTGGTGTCCTTATGAAAAGGGGAAGTGTGGACGTAGACATACAAAGGGCTAAGGTGGCCATGTGAAGATGGACGTAGAGATAGGAGTTATGCTGCCACAAGCCAAGGAATGCCTGAGACCACCAGAAAGTATGAAAGAGATATGGAACAGATTCTCCCTCATAACCCTCAAAAGGTTGTCAACACATTCATTTTAGACTTCTGACCTCCAGAACTGTAAAACAATAAATTTCTGTTGTTTAAGCCACCCAGTTTGTGGCACTTTGTTACTGCAGGCCTAGGAAACTAATACACGAAGCAAGGCTTTCTGAGCATTCTACCCAATGCCCTGTGAACAATTAGTTTTTTTCAGTCTGACTATGGCAATGGGCCATATTCTTAGCTGTCTCTGAGGTCTGACTACTGTTGCCTCAAATCCTTTGAGGTGGTTATTTCCATAGCCTTGAGTAGTTTCCTCTCATGCATGCATTGATCAGTATTCTGCCAAATATTCCAGAGGACCCTTTGCAGACCTCTAAGTTTTCTCTATGTAGTTCTTTCTCTGAGGTACTTTGTTCTGCAAACTGTAGCAATCTTGGTCTCCCACTAAGTCTCACATCTGCATCTTTAACTGATAGAGTCCGCTGTTCGCCATCTGGTCCCTCTCAGTACTACAGCCTGGTAAAGCTCTCAAGACTGAAAGCTCAAGGTGAGCAATTGTAGGACTCACCCCATTACCTCTCAATGATTACTGTCTTTCCTTCCCTCATGTCCAATTTCTTGAAAACCACTGTTTTATATATTTGGTCTAGTTTTCTTCATTGTTTCCGCTGTGAGGGTAAATCTCATATAGATAGTATTTGTTTTTATTACTGGCATATTTTTATAAGTTTCTGAAGTAATTTCCAAGAGTATACAGAATGAAATCATAAACATATACTTCAGTACACATCACTGCTTTACTTTAGGAGATTCCAAATAAAATCCAAAATCTATCTTATGTATATAAATTATCTTTCATGGTCCAGTCCATGCCTATTTATATTTGACTGTATTTCTTCTTCAGTGGCTATGCATCAGCTCACTGATCTTCCATTTCCTTACACTCACAAGGATGTTTATCTTTGGAGCATATATGCTTGCAATTCTCTAGACCTGGAATGCTTTTCCTAGATTTTCCCATTTGTATCTGCCTTTCATTTCACAGGTCTTAGCCCAAATATCTACTCAGAAAAGCTTTCACTGAGTTTGTCTAACCTAGCTTACCTACCTAGTGGCTCTGTTACTCTTTGTTTTTTATACGGGTTGGGCATCCCAAATCTGAGAATGTGAAATGTCAAATGCTCCTGAATCTAAAACTTTTTGGGCATTGACTTGATGCTCATTGGAGGAAATGCTCATTGGAGTATTTCTGATTTCAGATTTTTGGATTTGTAAACATAAGTGTACATATTCCCAAATCCAAAAAAAAACCCAAAATATGAAACACTTATGATCCCAAGCATTTTGGATAAGAGATATTCAGCCTGTATCATGTTTCACCATCTGTAGTATTATATTTAGTTAGCTTCCCATGTTTCCTTAAAATATAATTTCACTTTCTTATTTGTAGCTATTTCTCCAGGGTATTAGATCAGTGTCTGTTGCATAGTAGAGCTCATTAAATTCTTTTGGACACTGGGTAAAATATTTTTAAAAAATAATGTATGGAGCTATAATGCATTCATCTTCCACTCCCCTGAGTTATTAATAAGTTAATGATGTTTTGCTTTATCTATATTTGTAATTTAGAAAGGTAACCTTCATACATAAAGCGTGTTTGATATTGCACACCCTTACACAAAGTGATATGTTGTTACTGTTAAAATAGTTAAGTTTATGTTACCTGCTTATATGATAGTGGGAAAAAATAAGTTAGCATACATATTCCATAAGAACTAAAAATAAAGTTCTCTTTTGCACTACCTTAAATTTTGTGTCTGGTATTAAATGAAAGAATAGAATATTCAGAAACTTCAGATTTATATAGTAGTGTTTACTATTTCCATTATCAATCATTTCTATAACTAAAATTTCTACTACTTCTCTAAGAGCAAACCAATCTTCAAATGTGACATTTAAGGAAATATAGTTATATGCTTTAGTTGCTGCTCTAAAAATTATAATTATTGAAACACCTCAAGCAACTTATTAAATGAAATCATTAGCATTATATAACTATATAGCTACACAATATCAGTCTTAGAAAAACATTATTCTCATATAATATAAATATGACACAAGAAAATAAGAAAGAACTGTATATGTAAAACACATATGTAAAAACGTGTTTCTAGATGAAAATTTCAGATGAAAGAATCTTTTAATACAGAATAATGGTGCTTGTAGTGATAGAATGAAAAGTTGCTATATCTCATTATGCAAATCACATTTCACAATGTGGACAGGCACCAATAAAATAAGTTTTGTTTAAACTCCTAGTATAAAGTAATACTAATGGGTCATTTTTAAAAACGTATGATAATTTCAGACCCTACAGACTCCAGAAAGGTTTTCATTACAACCACCCAGGGTCTTCTTTGTCCTCAGGCTTTGCCCAGCATCTGAATTTAATGTATGGTGCATAATTTCTATATGTTGAATTTTGCATGTATCATGGTTAGCAATAAGTAGATCCATATCCACTGATAATTTCATTGTATATCTTCACATTTGATTATTTTCTCAGGAAACAATTTACTTTTTCACAGGAGATGGAAACATTTCTTGTAGACAGATAATGATATTCATAGTTGATAAATATTGCAACTGGAGTTTTAGAAAGGACAATCCAGATGGAAACTTATTAGATGTATGAACATGCATGAATAAAAAGACATTATATATATTTTTATACATACACACATGTATATATGCAGTATCAATATTTATGTATTTATCTCACAATGTGGGTTTAAGTAAATCCTACGATGAATTATGTTAGAAACATAATTATCATTCTTCATTTTCCAACTGCTGTTTATTTCTGTCTAGCATCAATTAATGGTAATTCAAAAACATGTTTAAACACTTAAAAAATTCTGTTTATAAACATGGTGCCAAGTAAGTACCTTTGTGTGTTAATTTTTACCCAAATATTCAGCTATTACTAAACTCAATTCAAGGGACTGGGTCTCTGATATAATCAATTGGCAGAAAGAATGCCATCTTTCCATGCTCAAGTTTTGCAGTTATTGAGAAATAAGTCCAGAGTAAGGCAATTGGCAGTTCAAATTATCACAACTACAGATTAAGTTGATCTTTGTGAAAGAGTCTAATTGCTGTGGGCAAATGTGTTTCTTAACAGTGACTGCTGAATTAAATATGCTTACTCATATAAGAAAGTGGCATGAAAACCACTACCTTCTCTGACTAAATGATCAGGAACAATGAAAAATATTTTCTATGTGGGCAGGCCCATTCCCAAGAAGGACAAAGAGGAAGTAGCTATGCTACATAAAGGTTTGAGCCGATGAACAGCTTAAGAAATAGGACAACCTTCTCTGCTTAGGGACACAGGAACACTTCTCTGACTCTTCCGTATCCTAGGATATTTCCTTATCCTCATGGTTAAAGGTGGCTTATCAATACCACATTTTCATTTTAACTTACTGGAATGAGAAATGAAGGGCAAGCAGGTTCCTGTTGATGATATGATTCAGAATTGACATGCATCATTTTATTAAACTCTTTTTGTTACAGTTTATTCACATGGACACAAATAGCCATAAAGGAGGCTGGGTGGGCTTTCCAATTTATTTTATGAGAATTAAGGAATAGAATTTAGTTCTATGTTAATATATACCTCATAATTTAGATTAGCCACTATTCTATCATTTTATATATATGTGTGTGTGTGTGTATATATATATATAATTTTGGTTATGTTAAGGTTATCAGATAAAAGTACACTTTTGAAAAAATCGATTAGGTTACAACATGTAAACTTCAAGCTCAGATAGCAAAGGATAACACATTTTCTGAATCAGTTGTTTTCCTAAATTTCATTTAACAGATAGTAAGAGTTTAGATATAGAAGGATATCCTCACCAAGGCACTAAAACTTATTACATTTTAGAAAATGAGACTTGGAAATGAGAGTTTGAATCATGAAGGATACCTGTGATTCGATTCCACAAGAAATTTACAGTCTTCATTTCTAAGGTGCTGAACACTGTATGACTTCTTCCAGGTCTATAGCTTGAGCTCTTTTGTATTTGCCTGCTTCCTTCATGTTGGTGTTCTCCACAGGTTCCATCACCAGGTCACTTCCCATTACTCTGTACATATGCTTCCCTTGGAATGTCTTCCACTTTGCTGTTAGCAGTCACCATCTGTATATTAATATATAGTCATGTACCACATAATGACATTTCAGTCAACAGTGGACCACATATGACAGTGGTACCGTGAGATATTACGGAGACCAGGTGTGGTGGCTCACGCCTGTAATCCCAGCACTTAGGAAAGCAGAGGCAAAAGGATAACTTGAGCCCAGGAGTTTGAGACCAGCCTGGGAAACATAGTGAAATACAGTTCTCCACAAAATGGAGGAAACAAAAAGATATAATGGAGCTGAAAAATTTGTATCACCTAGTGATACCTTGATAACCTTGGCCCTGTGTAGGCTTAGGCTAATGTGCATGTTTGTGTCTTAGTTTTGGACAAAATTTTAAAATTCAAAAAACCTTATAAAAACTTATAGAATAAGGACATAAAGAAAGAAAATATTTTTGTACAGCTGAACAATGTGTGTTTTAAGCTAAGGATTATTACAAAGGAGTCAAAGAGTTATAAATTTAATGTTTATATAAAGTAAAAAAGTTATGGTAAGCTAAGATTAATTTATTATTAAGAAAGAATTTTTTTAAATAAATTTACTGTAACCTAAGTGTACAGTGTTTATAAAGTCTACTATGCTATACAGTAATATCTAGGCCTCCACAATCCCTTACCACTCACCCACTGACTCACCCACAGCAACTTCCAATTCTGCAAGCTCCATTCATGGCAAGTGTCCTGTACAGCTGTACTATTTTTTATGTTTTATGCCGTATTTTTAGGGTCTATTTTTCTCTATTTAGTTTGTATACACAAATGCTTACCATTATGCTACAACTGGCTACAGTATTTGATACAGTGACATGCTACACAGGTTTTTAGCCCAGTAGCAACAGGCTATACCATCTAACCTAGGTGTGTAGTAGGCTATACCATCTAGATGTGTGTAAGTACACTCTGATTTTCCCACAATGACAAAATCACCTAAAGATCTATTTATCAGAGTTATTCCCTGATCATTAAACAATGCCTGAGTATATGATGCCAGGTAAAAACTTGAAAAGTAGACCAGAAAGTTTTGCTTCCATACTTAAAGAGATCATATCACCCAGAATCAGAATGTATATCATTATGTGACATTTGAGTGGTCCTCTATTAATCACAAAAATATTAGCCAACTCAGAATCTATTGCCTTCATATATGTTTTTTGAATCTACCTATTTTCCATATGCTTGCTTATATAGCTAAGCTTAGTTTACTTATCATCCCATGTACAATTTATAACTCTATAAAGAGATTTTTTAAATCACCATTTCAATTTTACAAATGATGAAATTAAGGTACAGTAATAACAGTTATCTGTGTCACATAATTAGAGATTAGAAAGGCCTGGATTTTAAATCAAGCAGTGCTATCCCACAGCCCATCTTCTACAGCCTATTCTGTTTTATCTCCTGCAACTCCCTAAAGCCCTTCATCATCTATCACTTCTACCATAGCAACAGATTCCTTCTGTCTTGTCCTTCACCTGTGGTATCAAATAAAACCCAACCAAATTCATGCTAATTACTACCCATGAATAATAAAAGAAACTATGATTTCTCACAAGTCTGAGCTTTCCACTGCCTATCCCTGACCGCATCTCCAGCTTTATCTTTGACAAGTCCATGCCCTAGACTTTTTACTCCAACAGTATCGGACCGCTTGTAATCCTCTCTTCACCATGTTCTTCCTTTTTATTTTTGCTCAGGTTTTATCCTCTGCCTAAAGATTGTTCCTTTCCCTTATTACCACCATAATTTACTTGAATAACTTAGCCATTCTTTGAGGTACAGTTCATTGTTTACCTCCTTCAGGAATTTTCATCGATTATGCAGGTTAGTCATTCTTCAGGATTTCCATAATGAATTTTGCGTATTTCTATCATTTCTCTTACCAAATTAAATTATAATTACATTTAAATGTTTTCTTCTGCTTCAGTGGTTGTGATCACCCAGATATCAGAAGTTACCTTATATTTTTCTCTCCTTATGTTTTTCTCATAAATGTGCAATGACTCAAAATTCACAGAGAATAAAACTAGAATGTCATTATATTGTTTGTTACTTGCAACTATAATTAAAAGAGGACCAGTCAGTCTTCTGACAAGATACAGGGGAGGATATATTAGTCAAGATAAGCCAGGTTTTGTTGCAGTAACACACAATCCAAAAACTGTAGTGGCTCATACAGTGAAATTTTATCACTCACATATAATTCACTGTATATCTGAAACTCTCCATAGCAGCTCTCTGCTATGAGTAACTCATTGATTCAGAATACTTTGAACCTATCCTAGTGACTTTGACATGCCAATATGAGGTCAATACTTTCGTTAGAATAGGGAAAGAGAGAGACCTTAGAATTATGCGGGGTATTATACTCCCTTATCCAAGAAGCGCCTTGCATCACATTTACTTGTATTTCAGTGACCACAAGTAGTCACATTGTCCACCTACGTAGCTATAAGGGGACTGGAAATATAGTCTTCACTTATATCCAAGAAAGAAAAGAAAATTACAAATTATAGTAAATTACATACATGGGTGACCCATGCATTGAGGCAAATTTTGAAGTTGGGATTTTATATTTATATAAAAATTTTCATTTGCTGCAGTCACCAAAGAAATGAATTGTTCTTAATTGGAAAGAGTATTTCCTTACTCCAACTAATTTTCAGATATTATAGATTGAATGCTTTTGTTTATAAAAATAATAATTGTTATTGAGAATGACAGTATATATATATATATTTTCCAGAAATATCAATTTAATCATTTTATGAAACTCTAAGTATCTGAAAGGGACTATATGGACAACATTGTTTCCAACATTTATGGATTCATTTTACTGTGTTTTAAGTCAACATTATCTCATGGATTTACATTGAGTCATATTACAGAAAGTATCACATAGACTCACTGAATACAGTACTATTTTAGAGATGTTTAAAAAGTATGTATCCTAACTTGAGAATTTCCTCTTTATCATAAAACATGAAAGAAATTAACCCCAGATCACAAAGACAAAAAAAAAAACAAAAACAAAAGCAGATCTTCCAAACAACCAGTTTGTTATATTCTTTTGAGTCATTTATATATCAAATGCCTACATTTGCTTCTTCATTTTGATCACAAGAGCTCCTGATGCCATGATGTTGCATCTTCCCTTCTGTCAGCTACATACAGCGATGTGTTTCCATTTTTGGTACATTGATATATTCTTTGGTGTTATGCTTTAATGTGTTTCCCAAAGTTTATGTGTTAGAAATTTGATCCCCAATTCGGTAGTGTTGGGAGGTGGGGCCTAATGGAGGATGTTTTGGTTACGTGGGCACTCCTCTTATGAATGGATTAATGCTGTTACAGCAGGAGTGGGTTCCTTAATGCAGGAGTGGATTCCTTGGAAAAGAACAACTTTGGCCTCCTTTTTCCTCTCTTCCCATCTCTTTTCCCATCTGCCTTATGCCATGAAATAACGCAGCAATAAGGGTCTCACGAGATGCTACCCTCTCAATCCTGGACTTTCCAGCTTCCAGAACTATGAGGAAATATATATTGTTCTGTTTTTGTTTTTGTTTTTGTTTTGTTTTTGAGACAGAGTCTCGCTCTGTAACCCACGCTGGAGTGCAGTGGTGCAATCTTGGCTCAGTACAACCTCCATCCGTTGTGTTTAAGCAATTCTTCTGCCTCAGCCTCCCAAGTAGCTGGGATTACAGGTGTCCGCCATCACACCCAGCTGATTTTTCTTTTGTATTTTTAGTAGAGAGGAGTTTTCACCATGTTGGCCAGTCTGGTTTCAAACTCCTGACCTCAAGTGATCTGCCCGCCTAGGTCTCGCAAAGTGGTGGGATTATAGGCAGGAGCCACCGCGCCTGGCCTCCTGTTCTTTTTTTATATAAATTTAACAGCTACAACTGGAATTTTGTTACATGAATATATATGCATAGTGGTGAAGTCTGAGCTTTTAGTGTAACCATCACCTGAATAGTGTACATTGTACCTATTAAGTAATTTCTCATCCTTCACCCCCTCCCATCACCCCACTTTTCAGAGACTCCAGTGTCTATTATTCCACCCTTTACGTCCATGTATATGCATTATTTAGCTCCTATTTATAAGTGAGAACATGCTGTATTTGACTTTCTGTTTCTGAGTTGTTTCCCTCATGAAAATAGCCTCCAGTTCCATCCCTGTTGCTGTGAAAGACATGATTTTTCATTCATTTTTATGGGTAACTAGTATTCCACTATGCACACATGAACACGCATGTGTGTGTGTAATATATACCACATTTTCTTTATTCATTCATCCATTGATGGACACTTAACATTGATTGCATATTTTTGCTATTGTGAATAGTGCTTTGATAACAGATGTGATGGCAGGTATCTTTTTGATATAGTGATTTAGTTCCATTTAAGTTTATATCCCATAGTGGGATTGTTGAATTGAATAGTAGTCCTATTATCAGTTCTTTGAGAAATATCCAACTAGAAGTTTTACAAATTTACATTCTACTAACAGTATATAAGCTTTCCCTTTTCTCTACATCCTTGCCAACATAGGATTTTTTTTTTTTTTTTTTTTTTGTATTTTTAGTCTAACCATTCTGACTGAAGTAAAATGATTTCTTACTGTGGTTTTAATTTGCATTTCTTTGATGATTAGTGATATTGAGCATTTTTTCATCTACTGGCTGTATGCTCTTTGTAAATTACCCAGTCTCTGATTTTATATCATAGCAGCACAAAACAGACTAAGACATTGGCTTTATTATTTTTCAGATTATCAGATTATATTGCTCTTTTTTTTTTTTTTTCCCGATGGAGTCTCACTCTGTCGCCCAGGCTGGAGTGCAATGGCACCATCTTGGCTCACTGCAACCTCTGCCTCCCAGGTTCAAGTGATTCTCCTGCCTCGGTATCCCTAGTAGCTGGGATTATAGGCGCCCGCCACCATGCCTGGCTAATTTTCAGAGGAGATGGGGCTTCATCATGTTGGACAGGCTGATCTTGACAAACTGCTAACCTCAGGTGATCCGCCCACCTCGGCCTCCCAAAGTGCTGGGGTAACAGGCGTGAGCCGCTGCACCCGGCTATTGCCTTTTTCATTTGGCTCCTTCAATTATTTATTTTTATCTTTTAAAGTTTTATATATCTTTTTAATCCTCTGAGCTGATAAAAGGTCATAAGCAGATAATCAAGTTACTCCTGTGTCCATTCTTGGGAATAAATATCTAAAAAAAAAAAAAAAAAAAAAAACTTTCTCCTGATAGAAAAGTCATATATGCCTGCTTCAGCCACAAGTTACACCTTTTTATATTGCTCTGTGGATTAAAACTCCAGACTCCAGGGAGAAAGAATCTGATTAGCTCTGCTTGATTCAGGCGCTCATTGCTGGGCAAATCAACTTAGACTGCACAGGGTCATGTAGCATAAACATGGGTGCTTATTAATCACCCATCTAGGTCAGGTGGGAGGAAATTTAGCATAATAATGATAAAGCTGCTCTCTATGATTTGTATCTAATTAATGTATACATTTCTAGCTAGCCTAGGATTATTTTCACAGTAGTTGTATGCCGAATTTATATTGCTTCCATTTTTTTCCTGAAGACCCATAGTGTATCACCTCGACACTACTTAAGCACAGAACTTGGAAACCTTTATTTACTATTTCATTTCATTTTCAGAGTTCTTAAAATAAAGGTAAATTATTCAAATGCATATTGATGCTGCTGTGACTAAAAAAAGTATTGAGTTTATTTTTCAAGTTAAAGTAAGTTAAAGTTTTAAAGTCTTTTTGAAATTATGAAAATAACACTATGTGAATGACAAGCAGTAACATTTAGTTGAACTATTAGGAAAGAAGTTTGTTCTTTATTTTGTGTTGTGTCTTGAAAGGTTCTAATTAACCTGTTCAGTTTTGTTTGTCTGTCCTTTAGAGGAATCTTATAAGTTGTGTGAAAAATTATGGATAAGACCTACAAAATGTTTTATAAAATATACAAATATTAGAAAAGTTTTACAGAAGCTTTATTTATTTAGCTTTCATCATTTAAAAAAATCCAAATTTATTTAAATGCTCTTATCTTTCTAAAAACTGGTATGCTATAATATAGTTAGAATTAAATCTAAGGCATGAGCTCATCAGAAAATCTTTATTATTATATTCTGAAGAATATCCAAAAATTATATAGTTTCATATATACCAACTACAATATTATTGCTAAAGATGAATGTGACAACTTATTCTTGCCTTCTCTGTCTTCCCCTACTCACAACACACTATATTTTCAATGTGAAATGGTTTGATTTGAATTGCAAATCTCATCACACATATAGTTTTATTCTTTTCTATCTGGATGAGTGACAGTGGTATATAAGAGTTAACAAACCTTATCCAGTCTTAAATACATTTCTGGTATTGAAAGCTAACAGAGCTGAAAGTTGAATGGGAGAAAGCTCAGCTCCTGTATTCATTCTTTTATTTGTGTTCTGAAAGGGCCTTATGGAGGAAACCTGATAGAAATGTCATGGCATTACTAAATAGATCGAAGTCCAAGGTAGGAAAATAAAAGGTTGGCTTTGCTGCTGCTTTTGTCATTTTACAAGCAGTGGATAGTGCTTTCAAATGAGGGCCTGAGGCTATTCCCCAGCCCCTGAGAAGAAGTGAGTCCATCCCTCAATGTTCTACTGAAAGAAGCCTTTAAAGAAACTTTATGTTCCAAGAATACAAATCCCTTCTAAAGATGACAACAACATGGGGGTGGGGTGGGGGAATCTCAATTAAAGAGGCATGTATTCCTGCACACAGGAATATCCAACACCCACATGAGAGCTGGTCTGGAAAGATTATCATCATGACTACACTGAAATGTATATTCTGTGACTGCTTGCACTTGGTTTTACTGGAAGATGGGGTTCAATCTTTAAATTGTATGTGAAGTAGAGTGATAATTTGGGTGTCACAGGAGATTACAGCTACCTTGCTAACATAATGATGGCCAAGTAAGTGAAAACACTACAATGTTTTCTAATAAATTCCTAGAAAAATTAGCAACTTGTTTTTTATTTTAGGTCACAAAGTATTGTAGAAAAGCAAAATGTTCGGAGTTGTGCAGTCCTGTATCCATAATCCTGACTCATATCATTTCTAAGTTTCTCCCTTGGACATGTTAGTTAATGTCTGGGCTTCAGTTTCTGGCCTTATTAAGTGAGGATAGTATTATGGCGTATATTGAGCCCTCTCAAAGATTAATTGAAGTAACATAGGTAAAGCATCAGAACATATTAAACTCTCAGGAATTAATTTCTTTCTCCTCATTGAAATTAATTTGGCTCTAATACAGACGGTTGCATTTACTTTGATTTTTTTAGCTGATGACAATTATAGGTTATTCTGGTTCTGCCATTTAGAATAATTAAATATGATTAATCATTTCTTTTCCAGAGTATTAATTGTTAGTGATTAAATAAAAATAACAATCCAGAGCTCAATTTTCAGGCAGAATAAATAGATGCATAGTGTACTTCATTCTCTCTTTAATCAGTGAAGCTTTGAGGGGCAAATTAGAATAATATACATCTGTGCAAGAATATGACAATATCTGAAAATAAAGCATTCTTTTGCCTAATAGTGTAACACTGCCACTGACAATGAGATGATAAAATATTTTAGATTGAGAAAACAAAATAGCTATAGATTTAACCTGAAGTTAATTAAGAAAAATGATATAGCTGCTAGATCTATGGTTTACATGAGATAATAGCTGTAAACAGGTGTTTTTATGTCCCTTTTCTCCTGAGACAGTTCTGGGTTGCATGTGAAATACCAGTAATATTATTAATATTATCTTCTTCACTTTCAAAAAAGCACTATTATTCTAATTATTAGAAGAAAATATACTTTTTAGTTGATTTGGGGTAAAGCTTTCTAAATATGATTCAAAATCCATATGCAATAAAAGAAATTAGTGATAAAGTCAACTCTGTTAAGAAAAATACCACTGTATGAAAAACACCATAAATGAAGTCAAAAGAAAATGAAAAGCTGGAAAAAATTTGCAACATATATCACAGAGAAAGAGATACTATTGAAAGGATTCTTAAAAATTGAAGAAAAAAGACCGAATCTCAATGGATTAAAAAGAAAAATATGTAGATATTTGTCAACATATACACCAAATATTTCTAAGTACATTAAAAGATGTTCCATTTCACTCTTAACAGAAATGCAAATGAGAACTACCCCCAAGGTACCAGTTTTCACCTATGAAATTTGTAAAACTTCAAAAGCTTGATACTATATTCTGTTGGCAAAGCAGTGGGGAAACAGACACTCATACACTGCTAGCAAATGTGCCAAATGGTACAATCCCACCTCCAGGGTTTAACTAAAGATACAACTAAGTACTGGTCCTAAAGATACAACTTCCCAAATGTAAAATAGCATGTGAACAACTTTATTTACTTAGATATTATTTGCCATAACACATTATTGGAAACATGAATTTCCATGGAAGCATAAAGAAATAAACAAGCATACAGAATCTCTACAAATTTAACATGGATTGGTTTCCAAGATTTATTGTTTGGTGAAGAAAAATAAGGTTCAAATAATACTTCATAATCCACAATTTTGAAAGAAATAAGAAAGCAAATATATCTGCTTGCTATTTTTGCAACAAGAAACTTCAGAAAAATCAATCCAGATAATAAAAATCATTACCCCAAGTGAGTGGGAAAAAATTGAGTTAATGGGATGGAGTTGAGAGTGAGAATTTGCTGAGCGCATTTTTTGCCATGTACAATTTCTTTAGTACTATTTTCTAGTTCCCCTTGTAGATATTTTTCATCTCCTTGGGTAAATGTATCCCTAGCTATTTTATTTTTTGGCTATTGGAAATAGGATTTTGTTTTTGAATTGGTTCTTAGCTTGAATGTGATTTGTGCATAGAAATTATACTGCTTTTTGTTCATTGATTTTGTATCCTGAAAGTTTACTGAAGTCATTGATCAGTTTCAGGAGTCTTTTGGCAAAATCTTTATGGTTTTCTATGTATAGAATCATATCATCAGTGAAGAGAGTTTAACTTCTTCTTTCCCTATTTGGGTGCCTTTTGTTTCTTTGTCTTGCCTAATTGCGCTGTCTAGAATTCCCAGTACTATGTTTAATAGGAGTGGTAAGGGTGGGCAGTATTCACTCCTTACCTGCAGTTTTGCTTTCTGCAGTTTCAGTTATCTCCAGTCAACCACATTCCTGAAATAAGCAATTCATAAGTTTCAACTTGCATGCCATTCTGAGTGATGTGATGAAATTTGCACTGGCCTGCCCATCCTGCCAAGGACACGTATCATCCCTTTGTCCAGCAGATCCACACTGCTGACACTACCCACCTTTTAGTCACTTGGTAGCCCTTGTAGTTATCAGACCTACTTTCTCATGGCATTGCTTGTGTTCAAGTAAATCATCATTTTACTTAATAGTGGCCCCAAAGTTCATCAGTAGTGATGCTGGCAATTCAGACATGCCAAAGAGAACCTGTAAAGTCCTTCTTTTTTAAGTTGAAAGGGAAAAGTACTCAATTTAATGAGGAAATAGAAATCTTATGGGAATGTTGCTAAAATTTAGAGTAAGAACAAGTCTTTTATCTGTACATTTGTGAAGAAGGAAAAAAAAATCATGTGCTATTTTTCTGTCACACCTCAAACTGTAAAAGCATGATAAATGCTTAGTTAAGATGGAAAAGGTATTACATTTGTGGGTAGAACATGAACAGAAATGTGTTCTGATTGATGACAATCAGGTTTAATACTGTCCACAGTTGTACGCATCCACTGGGGGTCTTAGAATGTGTTTCCCAAGGATAAGGGGATTCTACTGTATAATTTTTTATATACAATGACTTTTGAATCATGTTAATATTTCATATATTCAAAAATAAAACAAAATCATGAAAGATAAAATTGTCAACCCCAAATTACATCTGAACAAAAGCAAACCTAACTCTATTTGAAATAAATAACACACACAAGAAAAATAATGAATTCAAGTGACTTTTGGACAGACTACTCTAACAGCATATATTTAGTGGTATCTGCTCTAATTATAAAAATAATCACAAAGGAATTGCTTAGTTGATTTGTTTATAATTGTGATATAAATATAGTTAATCTAAAATTATTTTACTTTCACATAGGATAGGGCACATAGGTAAATATAGCTGACCCTCCATATCAATTGGTGGGTTCTGCATCTGTGTGTTCAACCAACTGCTGATTGACAATATTCTGCCAAGCATTTTTATAAGATAATATGTTTTGTATTGGCTTCTTACAAGAAGGTTGGTAACACGAAATGTAGAAATTATAAGTTTTTAAATTATATGTTTTATTTATATACTTAAGTATATTATACACATTTTTAAAGTATGTATAAAATGTGACAGATAATATGTTAATTTCTTTATACTTTAAAGAGATTTTGCAAACCAAGAAACTGATATGAATGCCCCAAAAGGAAAAAAGCAAAGGAGATAAAAGAAACATGACATAAAAGCAATTAAAATGACTGAAATAAGTAGGGGGAAAGTTTAAACTGACTAAATATCAAAGGAACACAGTTAAAAAGCAGTTATAATTCCTCATCTTTGGCTTAATAAATATTAAAATAATAAAAACAAACTAGTTAATATTAATTAAGGTTCACACTAATTACATGTTAGATATTTAGGTGGGACTTTCAATTGGTATAAACTTCCAAGCAATTTATACGGGGTCCTACAAAATATACGTAATCTTGACTAAATAAGTTCATTGCTTAGAAATTATCTTAAATAAATAATCATGCTAATAGATGAAAGAGGCAGATGTAGGAGGGTCCCTGGAGAATCTCCGACCTGCCCCACAAGTGTTTACATCAGTTGTTTTAATACAGATGAGGAAACCTGCCCAGGGTCTTATTTGGAGATGCTTGCAATAGACTGGGGCCTGGCATGCACACTGGGAGAATGGAGTGGAGCCATCAGGAATTTTCACCCTCTGCAGAGGAGCCTGGCCTCCTCAGCTCATGTGTGGTGGCTTAGTATTCAATCTGTGAGGTGGGAGGCTATTGGCAGAACCTTTTGTTTTTTTTTGTTTTTTTTGTTTTTTTTTTTGCTGAGAACTTTCTTTTAATAAATTCTGCTCTCCTCACCTTTCAATGTGTCCATGTGCCTAATTTTTCCTGGTCATGAGACAAGAACCGGGATATTGGATATTAGCTGAGCTAAGAAGCAACAAATCCTGCACCAATGCTTTGTTCAAAGATAGAGTTATAATGTTATTTTTCCAGCATTGTTTGTATTATCAAGAAATTTTAAACAACTCAAATGTCCCAAAATGAAAACTAATTAAGCTAGTCATTGAACATCTATACAATGGAGTACCATACAGCCATTACCAATTGCACTAAGGAAACATATCTATATTGTACATTTTTACATTTTAAAACATAATAAATTTTAAAAATATAATCCCAGTCATGAACAGTGGCTCACATCTGTAATCCCAGCACTTTGGGAAGCCGAGGCAGGTGAATCACTTGAGGTCAGGAGTTTGAGACCATTCTGATCAACATGGTGAAACCTGTCTCTACTAAAAAAATACAAAATTAGTCAGGCATGGGGTGCATGCCTGAATTCCAGCTACTTGGGAGGTTAAGGCAGGAGAATTGCTTGAATCTGGGAGGCAAAGGTTGCAGTGAGTGGAGACTGCACCACTGCACCACACCCTGGGCAACAAGAGTGAAAGTCTACCTTAAAAAAAAAAGAGTGTATATATATATATATATATACACACACACATACATACACACACACACACACACACACATATATATATGCCCATTTGTAAATATACATATGTGTTTTATAATAATAAAAAAAAATTAGACATCTGTATATCATAAGGTCAACAGCACTTGTTTCCAGATCATTGTTTTGGTATACTTTTTATTATTTTGGGGAATATGTAGTTTTAAAACTTTTATGGTGTTATTTTTGTATTGTAACGTATGTATAACTTTTGGACATGAAGCTTAGCTAAATTAGTTTATATTACTTAGCTATAGAAGCTTTCAAAATAATTTAAAAATTGGAAAGGTAAGTATAAATAAAAAGCATGATAAACAGCAGTGTAACAAACTCGGGTGGGAGATCGTCCTAAAGAGAGACAAAAAAAGGTTAGGGGTAAATCTCATATTATTTAGCATCTTCAGTAATTATATGAAACCAATAAGAAATAAGGAATAACTAAAAGTATCTAAGAATATACAGAATATACATGAAATGCAGCATTCTAAATGTATTTATGATATATAATGCATGTATATGTTTATATATACAGGCATACCTTCTATTATTTCTATTTGCTTTATTCCACTTTGGAGATTTTGTGCTCTTTATGAATTGAAGTTTTGTGGCAACTGTCCTTCAAGCATTTTTTGGTGCCATTTTTCCAACATCATGTGCTCACTTGGTGTGTCTGTGTCATATTTTGGTAATTCTTGCAATATTTCAAACTTTTTTATTATTATATGTGTTTTGGTGACCTGTGATCAGTAATCTTTGATGTTAAACTATTGTCATTATTTGTGAGCACCAAAATTGAGCCCATATAAGACAACAAACATAATTGATAAATGTTGTGTGTGTTCTGACTGCTTCACCAGCAAGCTCTTCCCCATCTGTCTCCCTTTTCTCGGGCATCTCCATTTCCCAAAACATAATATTAAAATTGATCCAATTAATAACCCTACAATAGCCTCTACATGTTAAAGTAAAATGAATAGTTGTACTTCTTTCACTTTAAAACAAATGCTAGAAATGATTAATCTTAGCGAACAAGTGAGCATACTGAAAGCCAAGATAAGCCAAAAACTAGGCCTCTTGTGCTGAACAGCCTAGTTGTGAGAAGAAAAGCTCTTGAAGGAAATCAAAAGTGCTACTCCCGAGAACACACCAATGCTAAGAAAGTGAAACAGGCTTAATGCTGCTGTGGAGAATGTTTGAGTGGCCCTGATAGATCAAACAAGCCACAACATTCTCTTAAGCCCAGGTCTAATCCAGAGCAAGGCCCTAATTTTTCTCAATCCTATGAAAGCCTAGACAGGTAAGGAAGCTACAGAAGGAAAGTTTGAAGCTAGCAGAAGTTAGTTCATGAGGTTTAAGGAAAGAAGCCATCTTCATACATAAAAGTGCAGGGTGCAGCAGCAAGTGCTGACATAGAAGCTGCAGCAAGTTATCCAGAAGATCAAGCTAAGATTACTGATTAATGTGACTACACTAAACAATAGATTTTCAATGAGACCAAAAAAACCTTCTATTGAAGAAGATGCCATCTAGGACTATCATAGTTAGAGAGGATAAGTCAATATGGAGCTTCAAAGCTTCAAAGGACAGGCTGACTCTTATTAGCCTGTTATGTTGCTAGTGGCTTTAAGTTGAAGGTGATGCTCATTTACCATTCTGAAAATTCTAACACCCTTAAGAAGTATGCTAACTCTACTTGCCTCTGTTCTATAAATGGAACAGTAAAGCCTGAATGAGAACACATCTGTTCATAATATGGTTTACTGAGTATTTTAAGCCTTCTGTCAGGACCTACTGCTCGAAAAAAATAAAAAGAAAATTCTTTTCCAAATATTATTGTTCAATGACAATACACCTGGTCACCCAAGGGCTCTGATGGAAGTGCACAAGATTAATGTTGTTTTCATGACTGCTAACCAAACATCTGTTTTTCAGCCCATAAATCAAGGAGTCATTTCAGCTTTCAAATTCTTTTTTGTTGTTGTTGTTGAGACATAGTCTTACTCTGTTGCACAGGCTGGAGTGGAGTAGTGTGATCTCGGCTCACTGCAAGCTCCACCTCCTGGGTTCATGTCATTCTCCTGCCTCAGCCTCCTGAATAGTTGCGACTACAGGCACCCGCCACCACACTTGGCTAATTTTTTGTATTTTTAGTAGAGACAGGGTTTCACCGTGTTAGCCAGGATGGTCTCGATCTCCTGACCTCGTGATCCACCCACCTTGGCCTCTCAAAGTGCTGGGACTACAGGCGTGAGCGACCGCACCTGACCATCTTTCAAATTCTTATTATTTTAGAAATACATTTTGTGCTAAGTGTGGTGGCTCATGCCTATTATCCCAGGACTTTGGGAGGCTGGAGCAGGAGGATTGCTTGAGGCCAGAAATTTGAGGCTACAGCGAGCTATGATTGCACCACTGCACTTTAGATGGGGCAACAGAGTGAGACCATTTCTGAGAAAGAAAGAAAGAAAGAAAAGAAAGAAAGAAAGAAAAGAAAGAAAGAAAGAAAGAAAGAAAGAAAGAAAGAAAGAAAGAAAGAAAGAAAGAAAGAAAGAAAGGCAGGCACTTTTTATGGCTTTCTAACTTCCATAGAGAGTGATTCCTTTCCTGGATCTGTGCAAAGTAAACTGAAAACCTCTGGAAAGACTTCACCATCCAAATGCCATCGAGAACATTCATGATTCATGGGATCACTGAGTGTTTCAAAACTTCAGTGGACGAAGTAACTGCAAATGTACCAGAAATAGCAAGAGTATGAGAATTAGAAGTGGAGCCTGAAGATGTGATTGAATTGGTTTCATTGCATGACAGAACTTTAAGTATGAGGAGTTGCAAAGAAACTTGCTGCTAATCTATGGATTTCTTGAGATGGAATCTACTCCTGGTGAAGAGGCTGTGAACACTGTTGAAATGACAAGAAAGGATTTACAATATTACATAAACTTAGTTGCTAAAGCGGTAGCAGGACTTGAGAGGATAGACTCCAGTTTTGAAAAGAAGCATTGCCTCACCTGGGAAGTGCAAAACGTCAGGGAATTCCCTTTCCTAATCAAGGGAAGCCATCACAGACTGTACCAGGAAAATTAGGACACTGCCACCTAAACAGTGCACTTTTCCAGCGGTCTTAGCAAACAGCACACCAGGAGTTTATATCTGGTGCCTGGTTCAGAGGATCCCACGCCCATGGAGCCTTGCTAGCTGATAGTCCAAGATCAAACTGCAAGGGGGCAAGCCTGGCTGGGGGAGGGGCATCCGCCATTGCTGAGGTTTGAGTAGGTAAACAAAGTGTCAGGGAAGCTTCGTTTCCTGGGTGGAGCCCGCTACAGCTCAACGAGGCCTGCCTGCCTCTGTAGACTCTACCTCTGGAGGCAGGGCATAGCTGAACAAAAGGCAACAGAAACTTCTGCAGACTTAACTGTCCCTGTCTGACAGCTCTGAAAAGAGCAGTGGTTCTCCCAGCAAGATGTTTGAGCTCTGAGAACTGACAGACTGACCCATCAAATGGGTCCCTGACCCCCATGTAGCCTAACTTGGAGACACCTCTCAGTAGAGGCCAACTGACACTTCATACAGCCAGGTGCCCCTCTGAGACAAAGCTTCCAGAGGAAGAATCAGGCAGCAATACTTGCTGTTCTGCAATATTTGCTGTTCTGCAGCCTCTGCTGGGAATACCCAGGAAAACAGGGTCTGGAGTGGACCTCTAGCAAACTCCAACAGAACTGCAGCTGAGGGACCTGATTGTTAGAAGGAAAAACTAACAAATAGAAAGGAATAGCATCAACATCAACAAAAAGTACATCCACACCAAAACTCCATCTCTAGGTCACCATCATCAAAGACCAAAGGTAGCTAAAACAACAAAGATGGAGAGAAACCAGAGCAAAAAAAGCTGAAAATTATAAAAACCAGAGGGCCCCTTCTCCTCCAAAGGATCGCAGCTCCCCTCCAGCAATGGAACAGAGCAGGACAGAGAATGTCTTTGACAATTTGACAGAAGTGGGCTTCAGAAAGTCAGTAATAACAAACTTCTCCGAGCTAAAGGAGGATATTCAAACCCATCACAAGGAAGCTAAAAACCTTGAAAAAAGATTAGACTAATGGCTAACTAGAATAAACAGTGTAGAGAAGACCTTAAATGACCTGACGGAGCTGAAAAGAATGGCACGAGACCTTCATGACACATGCACAAGCTTCAGTACCTGATTCGATCAAGTGGAAGAAAGGGTATTAGTGAATGAAGATCAAATGAATGAAATGAAGCTGGAAGAGAAGTTTAGAGAAAAAAGAGTAAAAAGAAATGAACAAAGCCTCAAAGAAATAAGGGACTATGTGAAAAGACCAAATCTACACCTCATTGGTGTATCAGAAAGTGATGGGGGAATGGAACCCAGCTGGAAAACATTCTTCAGGATATTATCCAGGAGAATTTCCCCAACCTAGCATGGCAGGCCAACATTCAAATTCAGGAAATACAGAGAACACGACAAAGATACTCCTTGAGAAGAGCAACCCCAAGACACATAACTGTCAGATTCACCAAGGTTGAAATGAAGGAAAAAATGTTAAGGGCAGCCAGTGACAAAGGCCAGGTTACTCACAAAGGGAAGCCCATCAGACTAACAGCGGATCTCTTGGCAGAAACCCTATAAGCCAGAAGAGAGTGGCGGCCAATATTCAACATTCTTAAGGAAAAGAATTTTCAACCCAGAATTTCATATCCACTCAAACTAAGCTTCATAAGTGAAGGAGAAATAAAATCCTTTACATATAAGCAAATGCTGAGAGATTTTGTCACCAACAGGCTTGCCTTACAAGAGCTCCTGAAGAAAGCACTAAACATGGAAAGTAAAAACTGATACCAGCCACTGCAAAAACATGCCAAATGGTAAAGACCATTGATGCTACGAAGAAATTGCATCACCTAATGGGCAAAATAACCAGCTAACATCATAATGACAGGATCAAGTTCACACATAACAATATTAACCTTAAATGTAAATGGGCTAAATGCCCCAATTAAAAGACACAGACTGGCAAATTGGATAAAGAGTCAAGACCCATCAGTTTGCTGTATTCAGGAAACCCATCTCATGTGCAGAGACACACATAGGCTCAAAATAAAGGGATGGAAGAAGATCTACCAAGAAAATGGAAAACAAAAAAAGGCAGGAGTTGCAATCCTAGTCTCTGATAAAACAGACTTTAAACCAACAAAGATCAAAAGAGACAAAGAAGGCCATTACATAATGGTAAAGGGATCCATTCAACAGGAAGAGCTAACTAGCCTAAATATATATAAACCCAATACAGGAGCACCCAGATTCATAAAGTAAGTCTTGAGAGACCTAAAAAGACACAGACTCCCACAAAATAATAATGGGCGATTTTAACACCCCACTGTCAATATTAGATCAATGAGACAGAAGGTTAACAAGGATATCCAGGACTTCAACTCAGCTCTGCACCAAGCAGACCTAGTAGACATGTACAGAACTCTGCACCCCAAATCAACAGAATATACATTCTTCTCAGCACCACATAGCACTTATTTCAAAATTGACCACATAGTTGCAACTAAAGCACTCCTCAGCAAATGTAAAATAATAGAAATCACAACAAACTGTCTCTCAGACCACAGTGAAATCAAATTAGAACTCAGGATTAAGAACCTCACTCAAAACCACACAACTACATGGAAACTGAACAACCTGCTCCTGAATAACACTGAGGAAATAATGAAATTAAGGCAAAAATAAATAAGTTATTTGAAACCAGTGAGAACAAAGACACAACATACCAGAATCTCTGGGACACAGCTAAAGCAGTGTTTAGAGGGAAATTAATAGCACTAAATGCCCACAGGAGAAAGTCAGAAAGATCTAACACCAACACACTAACATCACAATGAAAAGAACTAGAGATGCAAGAGCAAAAATATTCCAAAGCTAGCAGAAGACAAGAAATAACTAAGATCAGAGCAGAACTGAAGGAGGAAGAGATATAAAAAACCCTTCAAAAAATCAATGAATCCAGGAGCTGGTTTTCTGAAAAGACCAACAAAATTGATAGACCAATAGCAAGACTAATAAAGAAGAAAAGAGAGAAGAATCAAATAGATGCAATAAAAAATGATAAAGGGGATATCACCACTGATCCCACAGAAATACAAACTACCATCTGAGAATACTATAAACACCTCTACACAAATAAACTAGAAAATCTAAAAGAAAAGGATAAATTCCTGGAGACATAAACCCTCCCTAGACTAAACCAGGAAGAAGTTGAATCACTGAATAGACCAATAACAGGCTCTGAAATTGAGGCAGTAATTATTAGCCTACCAATCTAAAAAAGTCCAGGACCAGATGAATTAACAGCCAAATTCTACCAGAGGTACAAAGAGGAGCTGGTATGATTCCTTCTGAAACTATTCCAATCAATAGAGAAAGAGGGAATACTCCCTAATTCATTTTATGAGGCCAGCATCATCCTGATACCAAAGCCTGGCAGAGACACAACCAAAAAGAGAATTTTAGACCAATATCCCTGATGAACATCAATGCGAAAATCCTCAATAAAATACTGGCAAACCAAATCGAGCAGCACATCAAAAAGCTTATTTACCACGATCAAGTTGGCTTCATCCCTGGAATGCAAGGCTGGTTCAACATACACAAATCAATAAATGTAATCCATCACATAGACAGAACGAAAGGCAAAAAACCACATGATTATCTCAATAGATGCAGAAAAGGCCTTTGACAACATTCAACAGCTCTTCATGCTTAAAACTCTCAATAAACTAGGAATTGATGGACCATATCTCAAAATAATAAGCGCTATTTATGACAAACACACAGCCAGTATTATATGGAATGGGCAAAACCTTCATGCATTCCCTTTGAAAACTGGCACAAGACAAGGATGCCCCCTCTTACCACTCCTATTCAACATAGTGTTGGAAGTTCTGGTGAAGGCAATCAGGCAAGAAAAAGAAATAAAGGGTATTCAATTAGGAAAAGAAGAAGTCAAATTGTCCCTTTTTGCAGACGACATGATTGTCTATTTAGAAAACCTCATCGTCTCAGGCCCAAATCTCCTTAAGCTGATAAGCAACTTCAGCAAAGTCTCAGGATGCAAAATCAATGTGCAAAAATCACAAGCATTCTTACACAACAATAACAGACCAACAGAGAGCCAAATCGTGAGTGAACTCACATTCACAATTGCTACAAGGAGAATAAAATACCTAGCAATCCAACTTAGAGGGGATGTGAAGGACCTCTTCAAGGAGAACTACAAACCACTGCTCGATGAAATAAAAGAGGACACAAACAAATGGAAGAACATTCCATGCTCATGGATAGGAAGAATCAATATTGTGAAAATGGCCATACTGCCCAAGGTAATTTATAGATTCAATGCCATCCCCATCAAGCTACCAATGACTTTCTTCATAGAATTGGAAAAAACTACTTAAAAATTCATATGAAAACAAAAAAGAGCCCACCTTGCCAAGACAATCCTAAGCAAAAAGAACAAAGCTGGAGGCATCATGCTACCTGACTTCAAACTATACTACATGGCTATAGTAACCAAAACAGCATGGTACTGGTACCAAAACAGAGATATAGACCAATGGAACAGAACAGAGTCCTCAGAAATAATACCACACATCTACAACCATCTGATCTTTGACAAACCTGACAAAAACAAGAAATGGGGAAAGGATTCCCTGTTTATTAAATGATGCTGGGAAAACTGGCTAACCATATGTAGAAAGCTGAAAGTGGATCCCTTCTTTACACCTTATATAAAAATTTATTCAAGATGGATTAAAGACTTAAATATTAGATCTAAAACCATAAAAACCCTAGAAGAAAACCTAGGCAATACCATTCAGGACATAGGCATGCACAAGGACTTTGTGACTAAAACACCAAAAGCAATGGCACAAAAGCCAAATTTGACAAATGGGATGTAATTAAACTAAAGAGCTTCTGCACAGCAAAAGAAACTACCATCAGAGTGAACAGGCAACCTACAGAATGGGAGAAAATTCTTGCAATCTACTCATCTGACAAAGGGCTAATATCCAGAATCTACAAAGAACTCAATCAAATTTACAAGAAAAAAACAAACAACTCCATCAAAAAGTGGGCAAAGGATATGAACAGACACTTTTCAAAGTAAGACATTTATGCAGCCAACAGACACATGAAAAAATGCTCATCATCACTGATCATCAGAGAAATGCAAATCAAAACCACAATGAGATACCATCTCACACCAGTTAGAATGGTGATCATTAAAAAGTCAGGAAACAACAGGTGCTGGAGAGGATGTGGAGAAATAAGAACACTTTTACACTGTTGGTAGGACTGTAAACTAGTTCAACCATTGTGGAAGACAGTGTGGTGATTCCTCAAAGATCTAGAACTAGAAATACCATTTGACCCAGCAATCCCATTACTAGGTATATACCCAAAGGATTATAAACCATGCTACTATAAAGACACATGCACATGTATGTTTATTGCGGCACTATTCACAATAGCAAAGACTAGGAAGCAACCCAAATGTCCATCAATGATAGACTGGATTAAGAAAATGTGGCACATATACATCATGGAATACTATGCAGTCATAAAAAGGATGAGTTCATGTCCTTTGTAGGGACATAGATGCAGCTGGAAACCATCATTCTGAGCAAACTATCACAAGGACAGAAAACCAAACACCGCATGTTCGCACTCATAGGTGGGAACTGAACAATGAGAACACTTGGACACAGGAAGGGGAACATCACACACTGAGGCCTGTCGTGGGGTGGGGGAATGAGAGAGGGATAGCATTAGGAGAAATACCTAATGTAAATGATGAGTTAATGGGTGCAGCAAACCTACATGGCACATGTATACATATGTAACAAACCTGCACGTTGTGCACATGTACTCTATAACTTAAATTAAAAAAATTAAAAAAAAGAACAAAGTAGTTTTAACTAGATAGCCATATGGTGACATATCTTAAATATATAATTTTCATAGCTCCATTAGCTCTTGAGTGGTTCCATTTTCTAGCTCCATTACCTGTAGGGTAAATATAACATTTACATTTTTAAGTGCAATAAAAATCTTGCAACCTCTAGAATTAATTTTACCTTCATAATGTATCTTACCTTGACTTTATTGTTAATATTAATGAATTCTGTAAAGAAAAAACTCAGAATTACAAACTTTTCCTGATCATTATATGATCATATTCTAAATTTTTGATTCTTTTGTTTTGCTCTTCCTATAATTTAAAATTTACAATAACACAGGTTTACATTTCTCTGCTTTCTGATGTCCTAAATGATAACCACATCAGCTTCTTTGTCCATAGCATGTCTTGCTCTACAGTGGTGATGCTGGCAACCACAGTCTCCAAGAAAATGATCTTAGAGTAAGGCAGACCACCTGCAGTGTTTCTAAAATGATGCTTGTTTCTTCTAACATAAAATATGATGACATTTTATCAATCTTTAAAATAAAAATGTTAAAATATTCTGACATTTCCTTCTCCTTGATATGATTTACACTTTAATTTGTCTCAGCGATCTTGTCTAATGGGTGAAAAATAGAAAAAATCGGTTGGAAATTTAGATCCACAATATAGGATAGAAAACTACCTAGAAATACATTTGCCTAAGAAACATTAAGAAGAAAAAAACCAATCCCAGAAGCTTACAGTAGGATAGGTCTGGTCAGGGGCATTTGTAGCATGGAATCTGCCACTTCCTAGCTTGTGACATATTGGGAAAATGACAATCTCTTTACCAACAAACAGGAATTCCTACTATATTAGTTTTTTTACCGGTGCATAAGAAATTGCCACAACTTTATCAGCTTAAAAAAACACCCATTTTACTGCATTAATAGGCACACACTAGGTGATGTTTACATGTAGACAGTTTTTATTTATACTATTATTAAAGGTGTATTTGTGTTTAGATACTGATACTGAATAAAGAAGTACAAATAGAGTGAGTCCGTCAAAGTGCTTAAGCCACTTATGATTCACGTAATCAAAGACGAAGTGTGAGATTTCTTTTCTAGAACAGGTATTGGAAAACTTTTTCTCTACAGGGCCATATGGCATAGCAAATATTTTAGACTTTGTAGGCCATAGGGTTTTTACTGACACTTTTTACTTCTCCTATGGCCATAGTAAGAAAGCAACCTTAGTAAATAAGTGAAGAGAGATCGCTGTGTTCCAGCAAAACTTTATTTACAAAAACAGGCAGCAGGCCAGATTTGGCCCCCAGACTGTAGTTTGTCCATCCCTGTTACAAAAAACAAAAACAAAAAACAGAAATAAAAACAAACAAAAACCAAAAAAAAACCCAGAAAATTGGGAAATGTCTTTGCTAGTTTCAGATTTTACCTATATTAATTGATCTTTTTTGGAAAAGACTATCCTGTTGATAAATCTTCACCACATAACCAATTATCTAAAGTACTCTTGGCTTTGAAATCCATGTTTCTATTATAATTAGTTTGGGAAAAATAGTTTTCCTTGAGAAAAAAGAACATGAGAAACTTGAAATTTTAGTTTTGCTCCTTTTCTGGCAAGAAATAAATTACTAATTTCCACTGAGGAAAATTTTTTCTCCACCTAGAAGCTGTAGATAGAAAGTTGTCTTTTGTGAACATTCATTGTTGTGACAGTGATTCATTGGAAGTGTTTGACATCCAGAGAAGAAAACAAATTATACCAAAAACAGACCCAAGGCCATTCTGTCATTCAAAGTTAGAACTTTTTTTTGCAAAAAGCATTTTATTGTTCCCAGGCCACTATTCCTTGATGTGAACACTCCCGTTGGCATAAATTCTGATTGGATAATGTGGTTCAAAGTCAAAATTAATAGTTCAGAAATAGTATCCCTTCATTTTATTAATTAATTTGTTGTATTTTGTGGGTTTTTTTTCACATCTGATTTAATGAATTAGCTTTTTTTTTCTTTACTTCTTTCTTAGCAATGAGCAATGTCAAAGGCAGATGGGGGATAACAAAAAATGAAATGAATATTAAACTTAATTTCGCCCTGTATTTGCCATAATTGTCTGGTTTAGAACACAGGAAAATTGAGGCTAAATTCCATCATGTTTAAAATAACTAAAAACAGTGTCTTAGTTTGTTTTGAAGGAAGATATAACTATTGAAGGGACATGAAATTCAGTAATCTGCCTTAGGATTCCTGACGTGTGTAGCTAATTGTGAAAAAAAGATTTTTGTTTAGAAATTGTGGGTTTTTTCATATTCAAATTTTTACTGATGTATAAATTGTTAAAATGTATTTGGAAGCATTTTAATCATAAACGTGGCAAATTTTTCTTGATGTTCTTTCCTTATTCTAAAACTGTAACTCTTACAATTGCTTGTATAATTAAAATGCTTCTCTGTTAACCATGTGTAAGACAGTCATCCCGAAACATCACAAGTCTCAAAAAGGGAAATAGTCCTTTGATACAAGCACTCAAAAGTCCCTAGAAAAATGAGAGTGGGAAATTAAGCAATAACCCTAGAAAGTGAATCTTGGAAGGCAAAGATCAAAGGTCTATTTTCACTTATTTTTCTAACAAACAAAAAGCGAGGATACATGTACAAAGGCACTCTAAAAGATCAGGAGGACAAACGGAAGACCCAGTACTGTTAATCAAGAACAAACTACAGGCCTTACAGAAATTTTTGGTGTGATTCTTCTACTATTTTTTTTAACTTCTGACGCATATAAAATGTCTACATGCAATCTCTCTAACCCTTTAGCTACATATCCAAATATTGTAGGGATACTTTGAAAAATGATATCTTATGCAACCCACCAACTTGAAAGGGCTTTTATTTGAAAGTGTTTTCTTTTGTTCTAAGCTAAAAATAATAAAATAATGGGCTGAGTACAGTTTCAAATTGAAGTTAAGCATCAGGAGACTGTTTCAAATTAAACATGAACCTCTCCAAACGTAGCCAGCATGAAGAGATAAGAGTCATGCACCTCCGTGAGAGCGCACACACTCACAACAAACCCCTTCTTGTTTACATGCCTATTAAGGGTTCCCAGCAGCTGAAATTATTTCACTCAATTTGATTCCATCCCCATTCTCCATGGCTCATTTACCAATTCCTATACAGGGCTATTCATGCTCCTTGGGAGAAAGTGAAGGTGAATATTGTATTTACAAAGGCTAAACCCAGACAAAAAGGATTTCAACAATTGCTGCCACAATTCAGATTCCACAATTCCCCTTAAGATTATCTTCTCTATGGAGAAGCTGGAGTTAAGCATTGAGTTCGTTATTTCAAACTCCCAATGACCAATGACGAGGTAGGTTGAGGACAAAGCTTCAAACAAGTCAAAGAGGTCAGATTCCCAGGTCTGAGGTTCTATTATCAGATGTGAGGCCTATGATGAGTAGCATCAGTACTTTCAGTTATATGACAAGAAAATTTAGCATATTGAGCACTGCTTGCAACTTCTAAAACCTAGTTCTTATTTGCTAGCTACTTGCAAAAATAAATTGGCTTTAATTTATGAAGATTTTGCTTATTACTAAAGCATAATTCTCCTTATCATAATAAATAAATGTAGTTAAATCAAGAGCTGCTTTTGCCAAATCAGTTTATATTGTTAGAAGTCAGAATAGTGTGTAAAGTTTGGAGTGGGTAGTGACCTGCAGGGAACACCAAGGAGGCTTCTGAGGAGTTGGTCATACTCTTTCATGAGCAGAGTGCTGACATCAGAGATGTACGCTAACAAAATGTGTCATTTTGGACATTAGAATTTGTGTATTTTCCACATTTATGTTTTGCCTTAACAAAAAAATTACTTAAAAACTTATAGCACTTTTGACTTCTGTGAGAACAGGTTATATGATGTGCTGGATAATCAAAAGCACAACTGCATGTTATATAACCTGTGCCCCACTGTGAAACTAGGATGGTGAGAGCGGGCATGTCTTTTGCTTCATGAAAGTTCTTTCACTATTTTCCCTTCAAGCAGGATATAGGCATTTGGATTCTGGTCGACTGATGGCAGAATTACTCTTTTTTCTTCTTTTAAAACTTGAAATACAGTTATAGGATATTACAAATAAATCAAAATATTTTATACTGTATATAACATATATTTTTATATATCAACATATATATAGTGATAGACACACACACACACACACACACGAGGCAAGTTCTGTAACTCTGGTCAAATCTTTATAAGTAGAAAAGTAGTTACATATTCTTGCCAGCTATACTTGTTGATATCATTGCTTGGAAAAGCTATGAACTGAGAAAAGACACAAGTTCACTGTTCTGCTATAAGTTGGCCTGGGGTTGAGAAAACCAGATCACATATTGCTAAAATTCTTCTTGCCATTACTCACGCCAGAAAGTCTGGTTTTACCCAGAGGAGGGAGAAGAATAGTAATCAACATTATTAATACATGAATGAATCCATATTAAATATAGCATTCACATTTTCTCTGTTCCTGTTGTGTATTTGATCTTTTAAACAATGTCAAATGATGAAGATATGTAAATATTTCAACAGCAATTGTTTGGTTTATTTTCTTTTGATTCTTTACAGTTTTGCATATATACTTTTGATGTGGGATAGCACATTTTTGAATGTGTATAATGACTATATCTGCATTAGAAATTATAACTTTTCTCAAAATAATTATCCATCTGTCTCAATTAAGGCTAGGAGGCTTCAGTTTCACTGAACAATCACTCAGTCATTCAGGCTTACTTGGAAATTGAGGTATTGAATAAAGCGGATGCTGATATTAAGATCAAAGTCATGACTAAACTGAGACAGCAGTGTAGAGACAGTTGATGTACAGAAGGCCCTTGAAAGTGACTTCTCTATAAATTTAATGAACTACACCAACATAGACAACTTTTCTTCCAGAAAAAAACTTGATTATAGAAATATAATTATTTGTGAAGAATTTCACACTCCTAAATGACAAATAGTAGTCATACCGTTAATTGGGAATGCTGTGTATCCTTCTATTCTAGGTAATTTCTCCAACATTTAATATTTCTTTTAAAGATGACATAAAATTGTTTCTAATCATTCTTTTCTGAAATATAACAAAAGAAAAGTTGCAATACATGCCTTGCTAAATAAAACAATTGCTTGAATCTAAATGAAAAAATGTGTTGTTTATTTTTTAATTCATGTCATCGAATATGGAACATCTAGAATCACTGTGACAAAAATGCTGAAAATATACTCGTTAATTGAATACATTTATTCTTTTAACATGAGAATAAAATGCAATGAAATCATTACGGAAAGAAACGTGAATGAAAAGTTAAATTATAGCTCCAAAATTTTATATATTTAACTTGAAGAAAAAAATAAAATCAATATTAGTCAACCTTGAGCAAAAAGTGCTTTGTACTAAATAAATATTCTACAATGGAAGTTTTCTGCCAAAATGTTCATTTATAATGAAAGTTAATTTGGTATTTTTATGGTGGACATACTATGTATCCTCTAAAGTCTGCCAATATTTACTGAGAAAACTCCTAGGCTATCCCAAAGTGTAAAAGTAGCAATGTTTTTCTGAACTAAAAATGGAAAAGCATCTCTTTTTTTTTTCTCTTGCATAAAATAATGCATGCCGCAATTGGGCTTCGAGATAAAATAAATATTTACTGCCATTGAGTGAATTAAACTCAATAAATAATGCTTCAAAATCAGTCGGTAAAGATGGTACAAATTGAATTATAATTTAACTGAAACATTGTGAACACTTAAAATAACTCAAGTTTATTGAGAGCACACAAGTTGTCAGGTATTTTGCACAGATCACAATTTGTCCTCACAATGAATTGTGAGTTTAGCACTATTATTTTTCCCATATTCTACATGAGAATACTGAGGGTTAGAATCATTAGGTACTGTATCCAAATCTACAAAGCTATTAATTTTTGGTGTCTGAATTTGCACCCAAGCAGTCTAACTTTACAACTTTTACTTTCGACTCTCCTCTATTTCAAGATGAATGCAGACTCTGTTATAACAATATCAAGTATTTTTCAAAATATCCGACTGTGTAGCAGTAGAAATGCTCTAAGACAATTTTGTCTCATTTTGGTTTTGGCCATATAAATATTTTTATTAATTAAAGAAGCCAGAGATATAGAATTTAGCAGCTGGCTAATAAAATCTCTGTAAAATAACCAAATCAATTTTTAATTTATTTTTTTATTTTTTTAAATAATATAATGAAAATTTTTTAAAATAATAATTGAAAGTAAATAGTTCCAGCTCTTAATTCAGTGGAGAGGAAATACAGAATAAAGATTATTTAAAAACCTACATTATTCTAAAGTCCATGATAACTAAATGAAGAAAAACTTAAAAAAAAAAAAAAAACAAACCCAAAAGCACATGGAAACAACTCCTTCTTAAAAAAAACAGCAGCTTGAAAAGAACTACTTATAAATATTGGCTCATCTCACCTAATATTTTAGTCAGAGAAAAGTGATATATTGAGGAGAAAAAAAAAATCAACAAAACACTTGGCATAATGTAGATTTTCCAATTACTAAAATTTTCTCTTTCAACTACTTCTGGTGTCTTATGCATACACCTTAAATGGAATCCTAACCAAAAAAAAAAAAAAAAAAGAAAAAAAGAAAAATAGAGAGTACAAAATACAAAGATATTTGAGACTTTAGCTTATTCAGCAGTATCACATCCCTGCCTTGCCTTACTTGGTAAAATTCCTGTATTTTATTTCCAAGTCATAAATTTTTCTGCATTTATTTTTCTACTCTATAATATTTTGTTCTTAAATAAACCTAACTGTAAGTCACAGTCCCCTCCCATAAACTGAATAACTACAGTTTGTTTTTTTTTTTCCAAATCCTAATGAATTGATTAGAAATAATGGAATAACAATCCTAATAATGTAGATGCAGGCAAGGTGAATTTGATACAAAGTTAAGCATGCATGCTGTGATTTTTATTCCTGTTAAACACTCCCTGGCAGTTTACAACATTAAAACACTGTGAAAGGGTAAAGTATACTTTGTAGTTCCAAATAGTATACAAGCCAGCCTCTAGCTCATCAGTAACAGTTTCCAGATTACTTTAATATTATTTTGTTTTCGGGGGAAATTGTACTATGCACTTTTTTTCACTTGGTGTTAGCAGTACAATGGCTAAGGTATGAAACTGGACTTTTAGACACATACTAGACACTGATGTACCTGATTTAGTTTAATTTAAAAATCATTACTTACAAATGTAAACATCTTAGAAAAGAAGACTCCCGGAAAGCGGGCCTCATTAACAGATAATTAATTCTAAAAATCTGATTAATATGTTTTACACACTTTTTACTTTGATTTTTCATAATGTGTACAATAAAGTTAAGAACTTTTTCAAATAATGGTTTATTTCTTATCTATTTTCAAATACATAAACTGCAAAAAGTAAAATAAATGTGGTTTGCCGGCTGCCTCTTTCCGAATTTCTAAATACATAAGACAGTTTGATTGTATTGCCAAGTAGGAAAAAAAAAAGCATGTATACTGACAGCTTTTCATGTTGATTAGTTTCTTTAATAAATTACATGAAAATTAATATGGTCCAACTGATTTTCAACAAAATACTGAGATCCTGAAAACTAAAGATGAAAAATGTTAATTTTTAGCAAAGAATGCAACATCAACAGAGTAAGATATATAATGTAGAGATTTTATATTTATCCAAATTAGCATGCCATGGTTTAACCTGAACCAAATCCTTGAATAATTGGGTACAATCACAGACATTGTTACACAACATCTTAGAAAATTAGGCACTGGGGCTAGCACTTCAATATATGAGTTTTAGGAAAACACAGTTCAACCCATATTTTGTCTAGGGAATGTTTGCTTATCGTCTTATACTGAAAAAAGCACGTATCTGAAGAAAACGCTGATTAACACTCAAATATTAGTTCTTTCTTTGGACAACTACCGTTAAATGATATAGATCATATTATATTCTTAGCCTGTGATTAAGAATTGGTAATTAATCCCCGTCTCTACTAAAAAATACAAAAAAAATTTAGCCGAGCGTGGTGGCGGGCGTCTGTAGTACCAGCTACTCCGGAGGCTGAGACAGGAGAATGGCGTGAACCCGGGAGGCGGAGCTTGCAGTGAGCGCAGTTCATGCCACTGCACTCCAGCCTGGGAGAGAGAGCGAGACCGTCTCAAAAAAAATAAATAAATAAAAATAAAAATAAAAATAAAAAAAATAAAAAAATTTGGCAATTAATAAACTCAATCTAAAAAATTAGGATATTCATTTTGTTTTGTAAGCACTGTAAATTTCAGAGACTGACTGAAAGCAAAACTATTCGTTTAAATTGCCCTCTGTGCAAACGATTAAGTCTGAGGCTATTACTCTAATAATGTAAGTGATGCACACTGTACCTTGAAGAGTTGCACTAATTGGTCCAGCTCATTTAGGCATCTGCTGGTAGCCACACTAAAGTCAAGATATCATGGACTGTTTTTCTTTGTATCCCCCAAAGGGAAGACAATGCCAGAGATATATTTCTCAAGAATGACGTACTTTCAACTCACCCATATTAAAAATGCTCTTTTAATTCAACATTTATTGAGATCATAAAATGAATTATTTTGAACACTGATCAACATCCATGATGTGAATTATGTGTGTTTTCTGAGACTATTACCAAAGAAATTATAGATCATATACAATAGTATATAATGTAGTCCTGATAACAACTTCTAATTATGTTTTTGAGACTAAAACTTGTATGGCTGAGGGAAATGTTTACCTTCTGATTTAGACTCCCTTCTTTTATTGCTCTTATTTGTTCTATTTTATCTCTAGATGCTATTCCACATGTTACTCTATTCATAGGCTGTATCAGTTTGCTATGGCTGCCATAACAAAGTGTCATGGACTGGGTGGTTTAACAACAGCAGTTCATTGTCTCAGTTTTAGAACTGAACAGTTCAAATTCAAGGTGCTGTCAGTGTTGATTTCTTCTGAAGGCTGTGAGGGAAGAATCCATTCACAGCCTGTCTCCTTGGTTTGGGGACAGCTGTCTATTTCCTTTCTTTTTTCATATTGTTTTCCTTGTATGTGTGCACAGTACAGTCCAAATTCCACCCCCATCCCACTATTTATTTATTTATTTATTTATTTATTTATTTATTTATTTATTTGAGACAGGATCTCACTCTGTCCCTCAGGCTAGAGTGCAGTGGCTCTATCATGGTTCACTGTAGCCTTTACCTCCAGGGTTTAGGTAAGTCTTCCATCTCAGCCTCTGAATAGCTGGAACTACAGGCCTGCACCACCATGCCTGGCTAATTTTTTAGGAGAGTTGGGGTGTTATTGTTGCCCAGGCTGGTCTTGAACCCCTGGGCTCAAGCAATCTGTGTGCCTCGGCCTGCCTAAAAAAGTGCTAGGATTACTGGCGTGAGCCACCATATCTGGCCCCAAATTTCCCCTTTTCATGAGGATATTAGTCATATTGGATAAGACCCACCATAATGACCTCACTTTAGCTTGATTACCTCTATAAAGACCCTATGTTCACATAAAGTCACACTTGAGGCACTGGGGGCTGGCACTTCAATACATGAGTTTCAGGGAAACACAATTCAACTGATAAGGAAAATAATCATCTAACACTTCAAGAAAATTTCTATGTGAGAAGGTTTACAATGATAATGCAGAAAAATAAAAATCTCCCTGCTTGCAATTGTTTTAAGTTTGTTGTCAATACAAAATTTTCTGGTAACAATTTTTTTTAACTAGTGAGTCTCCCACAGTTCTATTTTGAGCTGTGTCCGAAACCCTTTCTTCTTTCCTTCCGTCTTCCTTTTCTTTCTGTCTTTATTTTCATCTTTTTAGAGGCAAAAGTAAAATAAATAAATAAATAAATAAATAAATAAATAAAACAAAAAACTATAACAAAACAAAATTAGGTAAAACAACAAAATAAGCTTAAAGGACAGGGACATCATTTTTCATTCTCTGTAGCTAAGGCCTAGCACAATACATAGCATACAATAGGTGTTAAATAGCCCATTTTAAATGATGAAGTAAAGCTAAAATATGAGTCACCAATTATGAGTTAAATGAAATATTCAGATTTCTACAATGTTAATGTTTATCATACTTTCTGCATATATTACTTATTAGCAATATAATTAAAAATAAATAAATATTTTCATAGTCTCACTTGCCCTGGGTCATAGCAATCACAAAAAGCATTTCTTCAGGTTTGTGCCTAAGCACTCTGAAGATACTCCAGCTCACAAAGTCAAAGGCTGAAAGAACTGATGGCTAGCCTAACTGTCATATTACAGCTTTGTCAAAGAGTGAGGATTCTCCCACTCCAATGAAACTAACACCAGTAGTGCTCCTGATACCTTTTAAGAAAGAGATATTATAACAGGCTTCTGGCAGAGGGCCACCTGGTTTGAATTCTTGGATAGGCTGTGTCATTATCAAAGTGTACTGAGTAGCACCTCTTTCTGCTTACCCTTGTGTAGCTTTCTGAACCTAATTTTTGTGCCTCACCCATATTTCCCCTTCTGCTTGCCAAGTTCCTCAAGAGACAATTTGGTTTCTTTTTATCCTTCAGATCTACATGATTGGAAATATTCAAAAGCCCCATGCAAGCCCTATTCTTCTTTACCATAAGCTACATCCCAGTTTCTCTCCTACTTGTTGCATCCTGAAAATGATCTACATCTAGCTGCTATGACTTGTTTACTTTAATTTTTTCATACCTGGAAAGCATTTTCATCTCATCCAATGCTCTGTACATCTTTGCATAGATATAACAATTTTAATATTTTAACAGACTAATGACAACTGAATCAATTAATTTGAGTAGTAAAAGAAAAACTACCAGTTTTAATACAGTTTGAAGTATAGCCCTTAACAGTTTTGTTTATGTTTGTCCATTACAACACCTTCAAATTTTAGAAATCCTTGACATGTTCTCAAAAGTATTTTTCTCCCTTGCAACCTTCCATTCTAAAAAATTATTTTATTTTAATGAAAAATTATTTCCATCAGGACAGATGAAAAGTATCACAGTTATCATTATTTTTCTTGTCTGAATTGGCAAATAAATGTGCGGTTGTGGTTCCACGATATTTTACAGCCTCCTTTCCTCTTTTGTTCTGAAATGTTCTTGGATACAGTTGAAAGAAAATGGCAACATATGGTCCATTAGTTTAAATGAGGTGGGGGAAGAACAGGATGGATTATTAATGATAATAATTTATACTTCCCTTTGCATCTATATGCTGTGGCCTTGATGAGAATTTGGCAGGCCTCACAGTCAAATGAAGTTTAAAGTTAAAGGTTGAAATGTGATGGAGGGATTTTTGAAGCAAAAAAAAAGGAAGCAAAGGAAAACTATCCACATTGGATTTTTACGGATTTCCCATCTGTACTTCTGTAATATGACTTGTCTGCTAGCAAATAAATTTCTTGTGTGACTTTACAAATATTTAACTAAAATTATTTTTTGAAATGTTTTTACTTTGCTTTATTTTAATTCAATGATTGCTTCAAGTTGTAGTAATTGAAGATGAAAATCTGGTATTATTCTGTATATTTGAAGGCTAGTCATCCTTCAGCTATCAAAGGAGCAGTTATGGGTGATTGGCTATGTTGGTGTCTGTACTTTTTAGAAAACAATTTTTAAAAATAATGAGAAATTGATGTGCCTAGACTGCCTTGCAGAAAAAATGTTTCCAGTGTTCTTACTTCCTCAGCATACCTGATATACATAAAATAATCCGTTCCTTTTGTGAACTTTCAGCCATATTATATTCCTTTACTTTTTATTCTCTATAATAAGCTCTAAAATTACATAATTATTACTTTTTTAATATTTCTTGATTTAGTATACCCAACATCAGTTCTTTTAAAAAATGTGCAAAATATTACCTGCAAAAAATGTCATGGCCTTCAAACTTGTGCTGTTATTTTAGCAGCAACATCCTTGTTTTTTCTAATGACAAAATGAAATTTCATAAAGAACTTCTACTCGGGTTTAGAAGAGAGTGGAAAACGTGTAACTCTACCACTCATTATCCCCCTTTCCACAGCTCTCTCCCTGCCCGTGTCACAGCCCTGAGGCATTTCCCTACAACCCTAGAACTCCTGAGGACTCATTCTGAAGTCTACTATTGCATAAAATATGAGACTGCATCCATCCTTTCGAGAATTGAAAACTGTTCTCCACAATTAATTGGGGCAAAAAAACACCACCAAATCTTATAAGGAGATTTTTTATAAATGTTTTCCTAAGAATTTTCATTGTCAATAGAAATATAAGGCAGTGGTTTGTCAGTGCAAAAACGACCTGGCCAATAACATGCAATTGTGCCCTTTGACTCAGCAAGCCTGAATAACAGTTTAATTTGTTTACAGAGCTACGAGAAATCACCATTTGTGTACTGTATATATTTTATACAACTGGGGAAAAGAGTGTGTGTTCTTCAGAAGACTTGGCAGCACAACTGAACTTTTTCCTTGTTAAAATCATGAATTCCTCTTTTCTTGGCCTTGTGTTTAGGTGATATGGAGAAGGCAAAAATGTGACGGTAAATAAGAATACCTAATCACTGGAAAACCCAAAAGATATAAATTGTACTTAGCTAAGTGTGACATTTGGAGGACACACTACAAGTTTGTCAGATCCTTTCAAGTGTAATAGAAATATGACTCATGACAGAGTCAAAATAAAGACATGAGCCTTATTTTCTTCTTGGCTTGCTGATGTGGTTCAGCATTGTTGTTCCTTCTTGATCAGGAACAAGTTCTCCTGGGTGTAAAACATTAAACGACCTATTCAGGGTCAAATACTAATTCAAATTTCAGCTGCACAGTGTCCTGCTTTCAAAAAATATATAAAATTGTATAATGATAGAAATAGTTAAACTTAAAAAGTTTATGAAAAAAATAAATAAATAGATCATGAGTTCTTCTGCAATTTAATAACCTGTTCCTAATTTCATGTAATAATTATTTTCTTTGCCAAGTTGGATAACCAACTAGATACTAACAGCTAGATACTAACTTATAAATTGATTATAATAAATACAGCAAAGCATTTGTTAACAAAAACAGGCATAAAATGTAGCATATCATAACCTGTTGACAATAACATAAGCCCAGAAAATAAGCTGTAATTACAATGCATCACAGCCATGCACTAACGCTAACATAATACTTGTAGAATCTTTATTGATTCTATGTAGTATGTTCAAGTTTAAAAAGAAGTGGGAGTTTGCACAATCATGCAGTAAATCGGTTTCTTTCAAAATATTCACTTTAATTTTCTTAGGGACTATAAACAGAATGTTGGTTAGACATCCCCTTTCCATGTATTTGCCAATATTTTGTGAATGTTGAGATTTTTAAGGTTCATTTCAGTAAGAGAAACAAAATAATTAGCCCACAGTATGACATGGAGACTGCAATATTTGCAGGTTAAAAGGAAAATAACTTTTAATTTACATTTTCACTGTGCTCTCTCAAAGACAATGGGAGATCAATTAGACCACAACATGAATACCATTAAAAGCCACTAAAAGTCTGCTGAGTCAGTGGAGGATGTGGAATAGTCACTTAGAATCAGAAGGCATATACTTAAGTTTTGGTTTAGTAACTTATTTGTGGGATTTTGGCAAGACCCAAAGTCCTTGCAAAAGGAGAAAGACTACTGAGTCTATCTCAGAGAATCCAGGAGGTCAGACTTTAAAAATACAATGATAGATATCAATATAATAATCCTATAAACTTAGAGATTTTACAAAATCAAGATATTGTTTGCTGGTTATTTAATGTAAAGACTTGAAATAAAGTAACAGAAACATATGACAGCTTACTCTCATTGTGGATCACTTATTTAAGATAATACATAATGTGTATAAAGCAATTAACCATCTGCCACACACTATTCTAATTGCATCACATTAATTAACTTATCCATGTGACAAAGATTTACTTTTATCTCCATTTCACAAATGAGAGCACTATGATAAGGCCAGCTTCTAGTAAGTGACAAAGCTAGATTTCAACATGCAAGTTGACCACTGAATCTCTTCCCAAAGCACTCCATACCTTACCAACATTTCTAAGAGGTAACTTTTAAGAGAAAACCTGAGAATAAGGAGAGAATGGTGAGGGGAATTAGAGCAGAAGAGAGATGAGAAACAAGTATCCTGAGATGGGCAAGACACTCCTATACTATTTCTGAGCTGTATGAACTTGTGAACTTTCCCTGTTCTTAAAGGTTTTCTGATATTAAAAAGATGAGACATGTTTTAGCTCCATTATGAAAAAGTTGAAAGAGTTCACTCTTGGTGTTACAACAAGTAAAAGCAGGACAGAATGACAATCAAAGCCTCTTCTTTCACGCATCATATAAATGAGGTTGTAGAGCAAACTGTCATGCTGAAACCTGGAGAAACAGGCTTATCCAAAGAGATACAGCCAAGATCAACTTACCTGGAATTGAAGTCACTAAGGCCATGAGCTAATAATATTTACCTGGTTATTATGATGAATTGCTGCAGGTCAGGTGTGAACTAGCTTGAAAGTAAAAAACTTTTAGGGATTATAAGATCAGAGAAGTTTCCACAATTTCATTGTCTATGCCTCCAGAAACCCTACCTGTGGCTCTGTCAGGGGTAGGACAGGAATAATCAATGTGAACGTCCAGTGACTTCATCATAACAAAAACCCACTTTCTAAAGAAAAGGACTCTCCTGGAGCCTTTTCCCAGATGGAGGAACTGCATTTCTCACTCTAGCCACCTCTACACTTCCTGTTTTACCTAAGGGAAACATAAAAAAGAAAACATACAGAACATAAACAATAGGGGTTAGGACTTCAAAAACATAGATTCGATACGCTGAAGTCAGAGAAGGGAGTAAGAAGTCGTCCCAGTCTATTTTATGTTGCTGCAACAGAATACCATAGATTATGTCATTTATATAGAAAGTCATCTCTTACAGTTCTGGAACTGGAAGTCCAAGATCAGGTGGCCACATCTTTTTGGCATCTGGTGAGGGCTGTGTCCTGTGTAATGACACAGTGAAGAAGCAGAAAAAGAACTGGACACATATGAAAGGGACAAAACATGAGGGCAGCCTCTGTTTATAACAACTCACTCTTTTGGTAACTAATTTAGACCCACAAGAACGAGAACTCACTCCTATAAGAATTAACCCAGTCCCAGCCAGGCGCGGTGGCTCACACCTGTAATCCCAGCACTTTGGGAGCCTGAGGCAGGCAGATCACCTGGGGTCAGGAGTCCAAGACCAGCTCGGCCAACATGGTGAAATCCCATCTCTACCAAAATACAAAAATTAGCTGGGCATGGCGGCGGGCACCTGTAGTCTGAGCTACCTGGGAGGCCGAGGCAGGAGAATGCTTGAACCAGGGAGGCGGAGGTTACAGTGAGCCAAGATCAAACCATTGCTCTCCAGCCTTCCAGCCTGGGTGACAGAGCAAGACTCTGTCTCAAAAAAAAAAAAAAAAATTCACCCAGTCCCAGTCCCATAATAATCACATTAATCCATTCATGTGACTGGGATCCCTTCAGCCGAGCCAAGCACAGGTTAAAGATCTCAACATCTCTTAATGCTATTATATTGGAAATCAAATTTCCACATGAATTTTGAAGGGTACAAAAATATTCAAACCATAGTAGGGTTCAAGGGGCTATACCAATGAATACACAATTGTCAAGGTCACAATTCTGAGACACAGGCATACTAAAACACTGAAGTATAATTGGAAAATTATAGAACACTCCTGTTCCCCTAGCCTTAGGCCACAACAGGGCTTCAGTATACAAACATTGGATTACAGGTGAAAGACTAAAATCAAACGGATGAAAAATATTTAAGTCAGCCCAAAGTGAATAGAGAAAACAAAAACAAGGACATTGGAGATACTTCACACTTCTCACACCTGTGGCTATAGCAAACACTGAACATAGTCTAACAGCCAGAGTAACATAAATCCTCATACTAAAACCAAACTTACTTTAGTTCTTTTTATCTGATATAACATGTCTGGTTTAAAAAAAAAAAATGCAAAGCATGTCAAAATGCAAGTTAAAACACAGTCTGAAGAGACAAAGCAATGATCAGAAATAGACTTAGAGAATAACATAGATTGTGGAATCATCAGGGAGAGAATTTAAAAGATGAAATATGTTTAGGGCTCTAATGGAAGAAGTATGCAATACGAAAAAATATATGGGATATGTAAAGTAGAAGTATGGAAACTCTAGGAAGGAATTTTAAAGTTTGGTGATAGAGACCAAACCACAGATCCAGGAAGCTCAGAGTGCTGTTAGTGGTATAAATGCTTTCCCCCCGAGAAAACCACACCTAGGCATATCATATTAAAACATCAGAAAGACAAAGACAAAAAGAAAATCTTGAAAGAGCTAGAGGGCAGACAAAACCAAAATGCCTTACCTATAGAGGAACAAGGATAAGAATCTGAGTATGTTTCTCATAACACGCAAGCAAGAACAGAGCAGAATGAAATATTTATTGTTGAAAGAAAATCTACACTTACATATCCAGCAAAATTATTTTTCAATTAGGAAGAAACAGATTTTCTCAACAAATAAAAATCAAGAGAATTTATTACCAGCAGACATGCTTTTCAAGAAATGTGAAAATAAGAATTATTCAGGAAGATCAGAAATGATAATAGAAATTCAGATATACATAAAGGAATGAAAAACATTAGAGAAGAAATAATGAAGGTAAGCTAAAATCTTTCATTTTTCTTATGCTTAATTAATCAAAAAATAAGCATTTAAAGTAAAAATAGTAACAATTGTACTTCATTATATAGATGGCCATGCAGATAAATGAAATGAGTAACAGTAATGTCACAAGGGACAAGACAGAGGAATTGAGAATACTCTTTTTAAGGTACCTGCAATACATGGAAGTAGCATCAGATTATTTGGAGTTTGACTTAGATTAGTTTAAAAAGTATACTGTAAACTCTAGACAAACCATTAAAAATTTTAAATAAAAGTATAATGTATATGTAATGAGAGGTGATTGAAATAGTATTGCATAAGGAGCTCAAGTGAAACCAAAGAAAGCAGAAACAAGAGAACATATGCAATGAATATATGCAAAAAACATATGCAATGATTAGAAAACAGTTACAAACATGGAAGATATTAATACAACTATATAGATAATCATTTCAAACCTGAATTATCTACATACATCAATTAAAAGAACAGACATTGTCAGAGTAGATTAAAAGGAAAGACCCAACTATACTTTGCCTACAAGAAACCTGCCTTGAATAAGTTAAAAATAAACAGAAATAAAAAGATATACCATAAGGCTAATCAAAAGAAAGCTGGAATAATTACATTAATTTCAGACAAAGCTGGCTGTAAAACAAGGAAGATTATCAGGAATAAATATGGGGATGATATAATGACAACAGGGTCAATACGTCAAGAAGCCATAACTACCCTACACCTATGTGCATCTAAACAATATTCATAGTTAACCAGTTAATACTGGGTATTTACTGAGCCTTAAAGCACATGAGTCAAAAACTTATAGTACTACAATGAGAAATAGACAAATTCACAGTTATAGTCGGAGACTTCAACATACCTCTGTTAGTAATTGATAGATCAAGCAGGCAGAAAATAGTAAGAGTACAAAAGATCTGAGCATCATTATAATCAGCTTGGTCTAACTGTCATTTATAGAATAGTCTATCCATTCACAGCAGAACATACATTCTTCCCAAGCTCACATGCAACCTTCCCCAACATAGGTCACATTCTGGGCCACAAGACACACTTTAACAAAATTTAAACAATGGGAATTATACAAAGTATGTTCTTAGGCCACAAAAGGAAGTAAATCACAATCTTACAAATTACTTCTTTCAGTTTTAGATTATTCTAAATTTACAAATTCCATTTTAAAAACTGAAATCCTTTTTCTTTATATTCCCTTTATCCCTACTTTGCTTATCCTATTGGAGCGGCGCATAAGTCTACTCTTCATTTTAAATGTCAGCTCTCCAGATATTTGAAGGCATGCCTTCACAAGCAGTTTTATTAACAATAAGTGTGTTGATTGCCTTTGATCATTACATACAATCTGGTCTCTAAACTCCTTGACCTCTTGGGTGCTAAGGATACATTTTCAAACCTGGTATCCTCTTAAAATTTCTAACTACCTAGAACTCAAAACACCTGATGAAGGAGATTCCCAGTTAAGATGGCAATTGAACCTATGAGTCTACAACTCTCTGTTTCAAGAAAAGAAGTAATTTAAAAGAAGAAGCACATACTGTCTAAAGAGATTTTTCTTCTGTTAAATTTAAATCGAATAAATCTAGATGGCTTTTCAGAAGATACATGACAATTTAGTACTGAAGACAAAGGAAAGCATGTTCAATTTTCTATTCAGCCAATTACTCTATTCAGCCAATGTCAAGATTCCATTTAAACATGAGGTCCACAGTAGATCATCAGAACTTATTACATAAAAAAGAGAACGCACTTTATTAATTTGGTTTTCATTTGTATATACAAGTTTGAATATTTTGATAAAAGTAATAGGCCAACAAATAGCAAGAACAACCTGAAAAACTAAAAACTAGTTTTTCTAAAGAATATCCTTCCTTTTCACCTTGGGTCGGTCAATACAGCCTCATTAGCTATCCACAGACATAGGTGTATAATTTCAATTTTTCTGTCAGAAGTGAGGAATATTAAGCAAAGAAAAGGCAGTAAGGTACCTAGCTGTACTTTGTAAACAAAGATTTGATGACAAAGATTTTGGCTATTTATCTAAATTTTTCTTAAATTCCAAGCATGTAAGATATTTCTTGGTAATTTAGTCATAATATCTTCAGAGAAATTTCCAGTTACTTTGTAATTGCTGAAAATTTCATGCAGATAAAATTCTTAAGACAACTTTAAGAAATTAAATTGTGGATGGAAGTGGAATGTGTTTTGCAGGACTACAGATGGAACAACAAAACTTAAGAATTGATGGTATTATATTTTAAGTTATGTGTTTTCCCTTAGAGGATCATATTTACCTGGATCATAAAAGATAATTATGGAATTTTAAGAAAGCCAAATTTAAATTAATAAAATAGTCTGCATTTTTATGCCCTCCAGTAATTGTCATCCATATCTGTGTGCCAAAATAAACACTCCTCTGAAATATATCTAACTACTATAAAGTCCAAAGAAGTCTTAGTTATATAATTTAATATTAGGTGTTCTGGGAGAATTAACCAGAACTGGTGTAAAGTATTTGTATGTTTGCATTTATTTTTCATATTGAAAGAGTATAAAATATTATTACTATTGCTTTGTTGATTTTAACCAATATTCTTTCAGCTCTTTAGCCTGAAAAAGGTTAAAAATAAATTGTTTATATGACATATATGCAAGCGCACACACACACACATTTGTAACAGTGAAACTGGAATCCCCACTGGCATAATTACTTTGAGGCCATTCATCCCTCTGCACACCACATCCATCCACTTCCCTTTAATGTCTGAGGACACAATCTCATACTAAAAAAGTCACTGCATTACCTGGTTCTTCCACTCCTGTAACCAACAGTTCAAACTTCAAGGCACAGAAAGAACTTCTCTGAACCAGGAAACTACCTCAGATCCCTGAAAAACTCACCATTTCTATGTGCTGCGAGGTACTATTATGTCTCTTCCCATCACACTTATATTCCTGCCTCTTCCTTGCCTGCCATGAGCAATTTGGATTCCACAGTTGGCAGATTTCACATGATGGATCTACAGCCTTTGATTGCCTACTCTGAGGCCCTATGAACAACCATCACTGTGACTTGGACACTGGATTAGGCAACAGATATTAGTTATTTGAAAACAACAGAATCCCTCCTATCTGACACATTTGAAAGCAATCATTGGTTAAGATCATTGTAAAAGGATGTCTAATCTGAAAATTATTTTAAAAAGTGACATAGCCATGACAAACTTTTAATTTTAACTTAAAATATAGAAATTCTTGCTCATTTTCCATTGTAGGAGTAAGGCTGTTTCTTGAAGAATGGATCTACTCTTTGCATTTTTTATCATTTTTCTTACATCGTCTATAAGCAATATGTACAATCTATTATTGACAGTTTGGATTTCTTTAGAGAGAAACTAGAAATTATAAAAATAATTGCAAGGCAATTTAAATGCAGAAGGCTTTTAGCACTTTATAATCCTCTTCCATCAACAATCTTGTAAATTTTCAGTTAATGTTATTTCAATTAACCTTTATCTATATCTTTCAAACTATGTCACTCAGTTTTCATAGATATAATTTTTTTCTTACTCACTTTCATCTTTCACTGATATATGCAATATTCAATTAAATTTCATTAATACCACAGATATAATTTGTGTAGAGTTTTGAAATTACCCTACTGACTCACATTCAGCAAACAAAGTGGTAGGAGCAGAGATGCAAACGTTTCAAGGTGCTGTGTTTTCTAATCAGCATGTTTACAGAGAAAATGGAGGACTTCCATTAATACAGAAATTGATTAAGCATAAACCATTTAAGCCAATTTATGTTACACTTACCAAAGCCATCAGTGTATTTAAAGATATGAAAAGAGCTTATATTGTTTGCAACATAATCAGATCTTCTGGGGTAGAACTTAATCCATTTTTTAAACTTTGGATTAAAGTAAATATTATTTTTTGAGTTCTGAATTCAAAGAGAGGGAATAAAATGTAGCAGAACAAAAACTAGAATCGAAAACAGAATGAAAAAATAACCTTTAAGTCCCACTTCTATCCCTTTCCAGACTTGGGAAAAATAAAATAAAAATAGTGATCTATCTCACAAAGTTGGTGAAAAAAATATAAAAATATAATATATACTAAAGTGTTTAATATTTCAGATGCTGTCCACACATATAAAAATAAAAATGTTATTTTTCCTTTTTTTTCTGTTATTTAAGTTTCCTAGTAGAATATAGTAGATGCCTGCTTTTAAATATGTATTATATCAACATAGCTAATAGACAGCTGGAAATACAGTATTAACCAATATGAAAATTTTCCCATAGTACAGCAAAATTTTGAAGCTAATTCTAAAAACATATTTAGCACAAACATTGACTGAAATATTTTTAATGAGTATCATTGTTACAATCAAGTAGAAGAATAAGCAAAACCTACTGCGCCATTACACCATACATCACTACAAGGGTCTGACTTATGGTTATATGGAATTTACAATTGGATTAACCACTCTATATTTCAGTCATAACATTTACATTATTTCTTTGCCAACATTAGATTTATGTTCATTCACCATAAAAGGGAGCATTCATTTCCATTACTTTATATATGTTGGTAAATTCTAAGGCACAAAAATCAAGTTAACAGTGCTTCTATTGTAAGTGTTTTATCACATCTCTGTACATCAGATTTCAAAAACCAAAGACTCATGTTGAAATTGGCTAATAACCAAAACACTCACTGTCAAATTAACCGTTCCCATCTGAGGTGATAAATGGAGAGTTCATAAATGCGAACCATGGCATATGAAAAATAGCTCATTGACATCTGTTCTTAACATCTGGCTTTGTAATCGATGCACCAAAGCAAATGGGATATGCAATTCTGTTTAGACCCTCAAAATTAGGCTTTGTGATTATTTATGTCTGAGTTATATGCCCATGTAGCATCAGCAAAATGAAAGAATTTATTATTTTATTAATAAAAGACAGGCATTCAGGTCCATGCTTGCTTTACACCTATTCTTTATTCAGCAATAACTCAATACCAGCAACAACATGACAATATTACTACAAGCCTTCTTCTCCTGGGAAAAAAAAAAAAAAAGCCACACTCTTTCTATAGCTCTTCAGGAAAAACACTGCCTCATTAACTTAAAACCTAAGGTATATACACACATATATAGTATCTCAAAGAGTTCTTTATAGGAAGACTCCTTTAAAACCATTAAATATTTATTTCTAACAAACACTAAGAAAGAACTTTTCCTAAAAGATTTTCAAGTTCACCTAATATAGGATTAGTCATTAGATACAAATGTGTGGTAGTTGTCTTTACTGCAAAGTTTATTACAAATGCAACAACAATATGATATGGAGACGTGAAAAATAAAAGCAAGTTAAATGAAGTGCAGAAAATGATGGTATTGATGATTAATGTGCTTCTACCATGAAAACTTAATAATTTGGATACAGTCCTTAAAGAATTCAAAACAATTGTTTTGTATGGCTGACTAATTATATGACTAATTCATCCAGGAATAATTTATACAAACTTTTGTAAATGATTCAATGAATCAAATTGTCCCAGTCTTGCATAATGATGTCTGCATCCTCAGGAAATAAACTACAAATCATTCAAACCATAAGTTTTGGTCGAATTCTTAGGTTTATAAGCATGACTAAATGAGTCAAGTGGCCAGCTTGAAGTCTTTACTATTCCTGCTTATTTAGAAACAATGAATGATATTATTCATTTATCAAGAACTTGCAGCACACACAACTTACCAGATCCCATGCAGGTACCTGAGAATGCAGAAAGTGAATTTACAGGGCACCTGGTCTGATAGAATTAAGCAGACTAATAATTTGCTATATTATCATAAACTGATAGGAAGAGGAAGTACAAGACATAATGAACACATGAAAGGACTACTTATCTCAAACTAGAGAAGCAGGGAAGGCTTCCTGAAGAAACCAATTTCTATGCTGAAAATGGGAGAATAAGTATACTAGGCAAGGAATGGGGTGGTATGTGACTAGGCAGAGGGAAGAGTGCATAAAAGCACAGAGATAAGAGAGAACATCAAGGTAGAAAGAAAGAAAAAGAAGTGCACAGTAGCCCCCTCCGCTAGCTGTGGTTTTACTTTTTATGGTTTTAGTTACTCATGGTCAGCCATGATTCAAAAATAAGTGAGTACAGCACAATAAGATATTTAAGAGAGACAAAGACCACATTCACATAGATTTTATTACAATATATTGTTGTAATTGTTCTCTTTTATTTTATTTTATTTATTTATTTTGAGATGGACTTTCACTCTTGTTGCCCAGGCTGGAGTACGGTGGCAGGATCTCAGCTCACTGCAACCTCTGCCTCCCAGGTTCAAGGGATTCTCCTGCCTCAGCGTCCCGAGTACCTGGGACTACAGGTGCCCACCACCACGCCCAGCTAATTTTTATATGTTTTAGTAGAGACGGGGTTTCGCCATGTTGGCCAGGCTGGTCTTGAACTCCTGACCTCAAGTGATCCACCTGCCTCTGCCCCACAAAATGCTGGGATTATAGGCATGAGCCACCGCGCCTAGCCAATTGTCCTATTTTATTATTCATTACTGTTGTCAGTCTCCTACTGTGCATAATTTATAAGGTAAACTTTATGATATATATGTATAGGAAAAGCAAAGTGTATATAGGGTTTGGTACTATCTGTGGGTTCAGGCATCCATTAGGGGTCTTGGAATGTATCCCCCACATATAAGGGAAGACTACTGTAGTATGTCAAAAGAATATCATGGAAAAGAGGAAAAACATATTAAGAAATAAAGATAGCAAAGGAAGCAGGATGCAGAAGATTAAGTAAGGACTTTTACACAATTTTAAGGATTTTGGATTTTATCCAAAGAGCAAATGAGTGATTTAGCAGCAAATTGACAAGATAACATTTGTGATTTAGAATGATTACTATGGCTAATATATGGCAAGGGAATTGGAGAGGAGACTAAAAACTTGGAAGGATGATTTTTGAGACTCTTAATATTTTTAGTAACACCTTTATTATTGAATATGCATACTGCTAGTCACTCCCTTGGAACAAAACTAAATTTTGCAAATAAGGTGCCACATTTATGTGTTTTACCTACCTCACTGATTTCTTCGGAGGAAAAAAGGTGTTAGTGTACAGAAAAGCACTGTTTTAAAAGTACTGTTGTATTTTTCCTTCTTAAAAGGTGTTATGCTAAATTCCTCTCAGGACTTTTATACCAGTTAAGTATTACTGAGGAACAACCACCCCAAAATTCATTAATTTAAAGCAACAATAATTTATCATTATAACTTACAAATCACAAGACTGGGGCTATAGGGATATAGGCTGGGATCTCACTCATGTATCTGAGAAATCTCACATCCTCTTACTGGGATTACAGAGCTAAAACAGGTATGCCGTTCCCAAGGCAATGGCAGATGTGCAAGATGGAGTAAGACCAATCAAAAAAGCATGTTTCAAGACTCTGATTGAATCATATATGTTAGCATGCCATTGGCCAAAGTAAGAAACATGACTGAACCCAGAGTCAAGGATTAACAAAGACTGCCAGTCCACAGTGAGATGGTGCTACAAAGTTACAAGAATTAAGTGAAAAATTTAAGTGAATGATGCAATCTACTAAAATTTAGTAGTAGGAAAAGATGTATGTCTTTTTTTTTTATGAACACAGTGACTACAATAACTCTTACCCTCCTTGGCCATTAAAAAGCTGAGGTATATTTTTGTAGCCATTATTAGTAATTGCATAAAATTAGACCATGTTTTAATCATGGGTTCCTAGTGTGGTATCTGGCATTCAGGAGATAATCTATGTTTTAATGTTGTTAAATGAATTTTGGGCAATTAATGAAGGTCAATATAAGTTCATATATGTAAAACTTCAAATCACTACCAAAGTTTAAAGCAATAATTTAAATGAATGCAATAAAATAATTATTAATTAATTTAATATTAGTTACTTGTTAATTGACTTACTAGTTACTCTTAATATCTGATATATGGTTATGACTATTAAGATTATTATGATTATACACTTGGTTATTAAAGAGTTGATTATTATGAATATATACTTCTTATTTGAAGCTAATATTTTAACAAAGACCATTTTATTATATATTTATTATTTGTTTACTCTAATGTTAGAAGGAGAAAATAAGGAAAGAAAAGAATAAAAAACTTTACAATTAAATAAAGAAGGAAAGGTCAACAGCAATAGAATGGACATGAAAATAATTATATCGTAATTTTGCTAGCATCTAATTGAGTATGCGATGATAAATATTATGTATTAATTTATCTTATAATACTTGTATAGATATAGCAATAATGGCAACTCAGATTATATTGATACTACTTTAAAAAATTAATTTTGAAATTAACTTATCTAATATATTGTTTTCCAGACCCATGAACGGATTTTGATAGGCATTTTCCCAAAATGGAACCGTTGATGGAGGCTTAATCTGGAATAAAGACCAAGCAATAAATGTCCTTATTGTGCATATTGGTGGTGGAAAAGATTGGTACCGCAATACGAAGTTTAAATCTCATCTTAATTCTTTATTAAAATAAAAATAGTTCAGGTAGTTAATAGTATACAAGAAATGAAGCACCATACACATATAAACACACACACACACACACACACACACACACATACACACAGATACACTAAAGAGTAATTTCAAAGAAACAATTCTAATCACACTGGATGCCTCCCTGACTATAGACATTCTCATCCACAAGTAGTAGTCTACATAAATACAGAAGTGTTCTTGAGAGAGTAGGTGATAAGAGTGTGGAAGAAAGTCAACCAACAGGCTTCCATGAAATGAGTGGGTTTAGTTTCCAGAATAATAAACTTAGGACACAATTTTTAAGAATTGATTAATATTTTCTATGCCCTAAATTTTGTTTTGTTTTTTTTTTGTTTGTTTTTCTTTTTTTTTGTTTGTTTCTTGCATTTCTTTAGTCCAATGCTCATCTCAACAAGGCTAAATATTCACTTGATAGTTATGTGGAAACATGTAATTGTTCTTTCTGACAGTCAAAACAATTTCATATGGCTCAATCTAATTCATGACCATTTTTTTCTTTAATCAATTAATACTTTACATTTATTTCTTAATACTTAATACTAAAACTATGGTTAAAATTCAATACTGATACTTATCAGACCTTTCATCTCTATTATTCATTTACATAAAATGATTACATAATTACATAAGTGGTTACATTAGTAAATAGGCTCCCAGACAAAGATAATGATAGTGGTACCACTACTGCTACACAATTTCCTAGAAGGCATCGCATCACACCAGGTGATATTTAAAACCATTCCTTCATTAGCCAACATATAAAAGTGTGACTGTGGTATATAAAAAGTCATTTAGCTGTGGAACTTATTAATCCATAGGTACTATGGAAACAATCTATAAATGCCTTGATTATTTTTGAGGGAGCACATTATTTCACACTCACATTGATGTTCCCAGATTTTGTGACTCAGTCTCTGGCTTAGATCATGTGCAGCTGGTCCCATAAGTAGTGAATAGCTTTGGCTTTAGAAAGCCTCAGGCTGCCTTGGCTTTAGGTATTTTGAAGTGGCCAGAGCTCTTCTCTGCCAAAATAACTCAGCCTGCTGTCTATTTTCAGCAGAATGTGTGAATATTAGTGCCTCAGCCAGGCCCTTTCTGCTTCAGGTATCTCTGTGTGTCATCTACAGGCACTTTCATACACTGCTTGAAGAAATGGAAGTCAAAACATTTTTGGAAAGCAATTGGCCATTATTATTAACAACTTCAAGCTTTGGCCTGCACTTTCACCCAAGTAGATTCACTTGCAAGAATCTATCTGGAAGGAGAAATATATGTGTATATACATATACACATACATACATATGAATATGTGTTTGTAAAAAGATTTCCTTACAACAATGCTTGTCAAAACCCTATTCCTACTAAGAAAAAAGTGAAAACTAAACCTAAAGCTTCTCAAAAATAAAGAAAATGTTAAATACAACACATTTATACATACCATGAAGCCACTGAAAATGAAAAAGTATAACACTTATCAAAAGAAGTATAAATTATAAAGATTAACAGAATAAAGAGTGATTTCAACTACTTAAAAATACATAGAAACTTATCAAAAGAAGTATAAATTATAAAGATTAATAGAATAAAGAGTAATTTCAACTACTTAAAAAATACATAGAAAAACATACAGGAAAAATACTTTAAATAATGTAAAAGAGATGCCCAGACTCTGGCAGTTTGATGTCTGATGAATTTTTTTTTTTTTATAAGTAACTGACTTTTTTCCAAAGATAGGGAACAGTGACACATGACCAGAGCCCAGCCATGGTTTTCCTTTTCTTTCTCCCAACTCCTGTCATCAGAAGTAAGGGAATGGGAAAGGCACCTTTTTCTCACTTGTCTATCTTGCCCACAGAATGTCCACCTGAAGGTGAGTAGTTGAGCTTCACTGGATTATCTGTTCCTAAGGCACCCTACTAGGTGATATGTGGAAGCAAAGTTTCCTTAGCACATATGCTTTATCTTGCTCAGCGTGAACAATTACAGTGACACTGGGAACTGAATCATTCTTGCGGTGCCCTAGACAGAACAGGGTAAATTTGCTGTTTATCTTGTAGCACCACAATAACTTGCATAAATCATCTTGATCTCTGCTGTCTTTCCAGATTTCAAAGGATGTAAAATCACAAAAGTAACATCCAGAAATCCCTCAGGTAACCGTAGGTTACTATTCTAAACAGATATTAAATAGGCATTTAAAACATAAGTTAGTGTCTACTCAACCAGGACTTCACGTATCAGGATTTCAGGACATTTCAAGAACACTTTCTAGAATGTACAGGGTTGCTCTACCTTCCACACCTTTGACTTTCTGCCTCGATTTTTCTTAGTTGACTCTAGCAGTGCAATGTCTCTGCATGTGGCATTCAGCTGGTCTGCCTCTTCCCAAGACTGAGGACTCCTGCAGTTCTTGACTTCCATACTCCAAAAGGACATTCATACTTAAAAAATGGTTTATTCATTGCCTTAAACATTTTTATGTATTATATAATATGTATTATAATTTACATATTATAGATGATATATAATATAAAAAATTAATATATTATATATTATTATATAATTTTATTATTATATAATATATCTTAATATCCAGTGGATAATTTTAAAGAAGCTGAATTTATTCATTTCAATGAACATTTTCAAACTTTAACATATTTTCTTCCATGCAAAATTTTTCATTGATATAATCAATTAAAATTCACTTAAACACATAAATGTACAAATCGCCTTGTATGGATGTATGTTTTATGTCAACTTGTCTTTGTGCTGTGGCTATCATGTGCGCTCCGTACCCCAGCCATCTTGCACGTGTATGCTCTTCTTCACAACAAGAATGGGATGAAAGAGTGTGGAGGAGTCAGTGTCAATCCATTACAACTATTGGAAAAACAACTTAAAACACATGGCCAGCTGATAGTGGTTCAATAAAATCTTCTCCATATGTGCAGGACATCCAAATTTTCAGTTGATTTATTTTTCTTTAGTAAAAATATAAGTTATATTTCTATCAGGGTGCATATTCATTAAATTACTTGGGAAACTTTGATGTAATACCTTTTTCCAGCTTTATTGAGGCATAATTGACAAAAATTATACATATTTAAGATATACCTGTGATGTTTTGCTATACACTGTAAAATGATCACCATAATCAAGCAATTAACATATCTATCACCTCCCGTATTTACCTTTTTGCATGTGTGCTGAGAACACTTTCAATCTAGCCTTTCAGCATATGTCAAGTGTCCAGTACAATATTATTAATTATAGTCACCATGCTGTACATTAGATCTCCAGAATTTACTTATCCTGCACAATTGAAACTTTGTATCCCTTGACCATCTCTCTTTTTCCTCTACCTTTCAGGCCCCAGCAACCACCATTCTACTTACTGCATTTGAGCTCAACTTTTTGATTCCACATTAAGATTGGGCACTATTTCTGTTTCTGTGCCTGGTTTATTTCACGTAGAATAATGTCCTACAGGTTTATTCATGTTTTCACAAATGACAAGTTTTTTTTATTATTTTAAGGTTATATTCCATTATGGTATGAGTGTGTGTGCATATGTGTGTATGTGAAGTCACAATTTATTTGTCCATTCATCCATCAATGGACACTTAGGTTGATTCCATATCTTGGCTATCATGAACAGTCCCGCAATTAATACTGCAGATATGTCTTCAAGATACTGATTTACTTTCTGTTAAATATATACAGAGAAGTGGGATTGCTGGATCCCATGGTAGTTCCATTTTAATTTTTTGAGAAACCTCCATATTGTTTTCCATAACGGCTGTACTAATTTATATTTCTACCAGCAGTGTACAGGCTTCTTTTGTCTGTTTACATCCTTAACAACACTTGTTATCTTTTGTCTTTTTGATAATGCCATTCTAACACATGTGAGGTAGCGTTACATTACAGTTGTGATTTGCATACCTTCATGATTACTGATGCCAAACATTTTGTTCATGTATCTGTTGGCCATTTGTATGTCTTTTTTTTTTTTTTTTTTTTTTTTTTTTTGAAATTTTTTTTTATTTCCTTTTCCCATTTTTTTAATTTTTTTTTTTTTTTTTTTTTTTTTTTTTTGAGAAATGTCTATTCATGTCCTTTGCCCATTTTTTAAATCTGGTTATTTGTTTTCTTGCCATTGAGTTGTTTGAGTTCTTTCTATATTAGGATATTAATCCCTTATCAGAAGTATGGTGTCTTCGTTCATTCAGCTGCAATAACAAAAATACAATAAACTGGATGGCTTATAAACAACAGAAATTTATTTCTTACAGTCCTAGAGGCTGGGAAATTTAAGATCAAGGGACTGACACATTTGATGTCTAGTAAGGGCCAATTTTCTGAATCACAAATAATGCCTTCTTACATGGTGGAAGGGGCAATGCATCTCTCTGGGGCCTCCTATAGGGCACTAACCCTACTTATGAGGTTTCTACCCTCATAAACTAGTCACCTCTTAAAGACGCCTTATCCAAATACAATCACATTGATGATTAGGTTTCAACATGTAAATTCTGTGGAGACAGAAACATTCAGATCATAGCATGTGGTTTGCAAATATTTTCTCCCATTCCATCGTCTGTATTCCATCTCCCATTCCACTGTCTCTATTTTGTTGATTGTTTACTTTCCTATGCAGAAACTTTTTCATTTATGTAGTTACATTTGTCTATTTTTTGTTTTCATTACCTTTGCTTTTGGAGTCATATACAAAAAATTATTTCCCAGACCTATGTCAAGATATTGCCTTTCTACTTCTTTGTATATTAACAGTTTTTGTTATACCATTCATTAAACACAAATATCAAACAATTAGATCTTGCAAAGACAAAGTTTTATAAGTATGGTAAAGGAGAAGAAAGGCAATATTATTACACAGAAAGTTGTGATAATGTCTTTTTACATGGAAAAGTAAATTTAAAATAATATGTTTGATTTTAATAGGGGAAAAAGGTTTTAGTTCATTTGAAAATTCATCCTATAATACATGAAAATGTAGTCATTATAAATTTTTAGTTCTGGTAACTTCATGTAACTAAAATACCATTAAAGATCATCATCATAGAAATAAACGACTTACGGTCTTTTTTCGGTTGCATAAAACTTTTGTAGTTTTAAACATGTTTGATCTCATATATGAGTAAACCTACAAAGACCCTGAAACCTTAAGGATTAACTTTACAGGGTAGAAAAAAATGAACATGAAATTAGAGGAAAAGTGAAATATATGAAGTACTTTGAGGCTGCAAGTAAGTTATGGATTTTTATTCTTGGAAAGGGTAAACTATATAATATAACAGAGGTTGTATTTCAAAATAAAACAACATTGATTTTGTTTGAACATGTATCTATAGTCACAAGTCCCAATGAATATTTTGAATGCCCTAGCCACCAAAAAAATAAATAAATAAAAGGAACCAGGAGTAATTAAGTCTACTGCCTTAAGTCACATAATTATAGCAATGTGCTTATTGGCATATTAATAATCAAATTGTATTGGTTAAAAACTCCTGAGACCAATTTCTGTTTTTTAAAAACCAACTTAATGGGCCAGGCCTGGTGGTTCATGTCTATAATCCCAGTGATTTGGGAGGCCAAGACAAGAGGATTGCTTGAGGCCAAGAGTTTGAGACGAGCCTGGTTAATATAGTGAGACCCTGCTTCTACGAAACATTTAAGAAATGAAAAAAAAAAAAAAAAAAAAAAAAAAAAAAAAAAAAAAAGCTGGGCATGGCATGCACACCTGTAGCCCTAGCTACCCAAGAGGCTGAGGCAGGACGACCACTTGAGCCCAAGAGATAGAGGCTGCAGTGTACTATGACCACCCCACTGTACTCCAGTCTCAGTGACAAAATGAGACCCTATCTCAAAAAAAAAAATAAAAGAAAGAAAGAGAAAGAAAGAAAAGAAGGAAGGAAGGAAGGAAGGAAGGAAGGAAGGAAGGAAGGAAGGAAAGATCGATAGAGCGCATGGAGGAATGTTCGGCAGAGCA
>NC_037672.1:124119333-124247229 GCF_003255815.1 Theropithecus gelada
AAAAAAAAAAAAAAAAAAAAAAAAAAAAAAAAAAAGAATGCTAAATATTGACCGCCACTGTCTTCTGGCTTGTCGGGTTTCTGCTGAGAGATCCACCATTAGTCTGATAAGCTTCCCTTTGTGGGTAACCCGACCTTTCTCTCTGGCTGCCCTTAACATTTTTTCCTTCATTTCAAACTTGGTGAATCTAACTATTATATGTCTTGGGGTTGGTTTTCTTGAGGAGTATCTTTGTGGTGTTCTCTGTATTTCCTGAATTTGAATGTTGGCCTGTTTGGTAGGTTGGGGAAGTTCTCCTGGTTAATATCCTGAAGAGTGTTTTCCAATTGGTTTCATTCTCCCAGTCACTTTCAGGTACACCAATCAAACGTAGATTTGGCCTTTTCACATAGTCCCATATTTCTTGGAGGCTTTGTTTGTTCTTTTTCATTCGTATTTCTCTAATCTTGTCTTTACGCTTTATTTCATTAAGTTGATCTTCAATCTCTGATATCTTTTCTTCCGGTTGATTGATTAGGCTGTTGATACTTGTGTATGCTTCATGAAGTTCTGATGCTGTGTTTTTCAGCTCCATCAGGTCATTTATGTTATTCTCTAAACTGGTTATTCTAGTTAGCAATTCCTCTAATCTTTTTTCAATGTTCTTAGCTTCCTTGCATTGGGTTAGAACGTGCTCCTTTAGCTTGGAGGAGTTTGTTATTACCCACCTTCTGAAGCCTACTTCTGCCGATTCATCAAACTCATTCTCTGTCTAGTTTTGTTCCCTTGCTTGCAAGGAGTTGTGATCCTTTGTAGGAGAAGAGACATTCTGGTTTTTGGAATTTTCAGCCTTTTTGCACTGGTTTTATCTCATCTTCATGGATTTATCTACCTTTGGTCTTTGATGCTGGGGACCCTTAGATGGGGTTTTTGTGTGGACATCCTGTTTGTTGATGTTGATGCTATTCCTTTCTGTTTGTTAGTTTTCCTTCTAACAATCAGGTCCCTCTGCTGCAGGTCTGCTGGAGTTTGCTGGAGGTCCACTCCAGACCCTGTTTGCCTGGGTATCACCAGCAGAGGCTGCAGAACAGCAAAGATCGCTGCCTGTATTCCTCTGGAAGCTTCGTCCCAGAGGGACACCCGCCAGATGCCAGCCAGAGCTCTCCTGTATGAGCTGTCTTTCAACCCCTGTTAGGAGGTGCCTCCCCATCAGGAAGCACAGGGGTCAGGGACCCACTTGAGGAGGCAGTCTGTCCCTTAGCAGAGCTCAAGCATTGTGCTGGGAGATTTGCTTCTCTCTTCAGAGCCAACAGGCAGGAATGTTTAAGTCTGCTGATGCTGCGCCCACAGCTGCCCCTTCCCCCAGGTGCTCTGTCCCAGGGAGATGGGAGTTTTATCTATACCCCCTGACTGGAGTTGCTCCCTTTTTTTCAGAGATGCCCTGCCCAGAGAGAAGGAATCTAGAGAGGAAGTCTGGCTACAGCAGCTTTGCCAAGCTGCGGTTGGCTCTGCCCAGTTCGCACTTCCCAGCAGCTTTGTTTACACTGTGAGGGGAAAACCACCTACTCAAGCCTCAGTAATGGTGGACGCCCCTCCCCCCACCAAGCTGGAGCATCCCAGGTCGACTTCAGACTTCTGTGTTGGCAGAGAGAATTTCAAGCCAGTGGAACTTAGCTTGATGGGCTCCATGGGGGCAGGATCTACTGAGCTAGACCACTTGACTCCCTGGCTCCAGCCCCCTTTCCAGGAGAGTGAATGGTTCTGTCTTGCTGGCATTCCAGACACCATTGGGGTATGAAAAAACACTCCTGCAGCTAGCTTGGTGTCTGCTCAGATGACTGCCCAGTTTTGTGCTTGTAACTCAGGGCCCTAGTGGTATAGGCGCAGAGGGAATCTCCTGGTCTGAGGATTGCAAAGACTGTGGAAAAAGCACAGTATCTGGGCCAGAATGCATCATTCCTCAGAGCACAGTCCTTCATAGTTTCCCTTGGCTAGGGGAGGGAGTTTCCTGACCACTTGTGCTTCCCAGGTGAGCTGATGCCCCACCCTGCTTCAGCTCACCCTCCATGGGCTGCACCCACTGTCTAACCCCACAGTGAGATGAGCCAAGCACCTCAGTTGGAAATGCAGAAATCACCCACCTTCTGCATTGATCAACTGGGAGCTGCAGACTAGAGCTGTTTCTATTCAGTTATGTTGCCCTTTCCATGTATATTTTCATGACTTGATAGCACATTTCTTTTTAGCACTAAGTAATATTCCATTTTCGGATGTACCACCCATTGTGGAAGACAGTGTGGTGATTCCTCAAGGATCTAGAACCAGAAATACCATTTGACCCAGCAATCCCATTACTGGGTATATAGCCAAAGGATTATAAATCATTCTATTATAAAGACTCATCCACATGTATGCTTATTGCAGCACTGTTCACAATAGTAAAGACTTGGAACCAACCCGAATGCCCATCAATGATAGACTGAATAAAGAAAATGTGGCACATATACACCATGGAACACTATGCAGCCATAAAAAAGGGTGAGTTCATGTCCTTTGCAGGGACATGGATGAAGCTGGAAACCATCATTCTCAGCAAACTAACACAGGGACAGAAAACCAAACACTGCATGTTCTCACTCATAAGTGGGAATTGAACAATGAGAACACATGGACACAGGGAAGGGAATATCACACACTGGGGCCTGTCAAGGATTTGGGAGCTAGGGGAGGGATAGCATTAGGAGAAATACCTAATGTAGATGACAGGTCGATGGGTGCAGCAAACCACTCTGGCACATGTATACCTATGAAACAAACCCGCACGTTCTGCACATGTATCCCAGAACTTAAAGTATACTTTAAAAAATAAAAAAAAATTTTAAAAAGAAATATATTTTTTGCTTTCTGGGTCTTTAGAATATATATGTGTGTGTGTGTGTGTGTGTGTGTATATATATATTTGTTTTGAAGTTTAAACACAATATATCTAAGTATATGTGGGTCTTTTTCAATTCACCTACCTTGTCACTTACAGGTCACCTGAAAGCTCATGTCTATCTTCATCTTTAGGAAAGTTTTTCTATCATTTCTTTCATTATTTCTCACTCAGAACCTTCTATAGCATTGGTGATTAAAGTTCTGTTTATTGCTTAACTTCTTTCATGCTTTCCATCTATTTGTCTTTTGGTGCTATATTCTAGAATTATTTTGCTTAGTCTTGCTGCTTATTAGTTTATGCTTGAGTAATGTCAACCTGATATTAAATCTACCCAATTCTTGGCCGGGCGCAGCGGCTCATGCCTGTAATCCCAGCACTTTGGGAAGCCGAGGCAGGCAGATCACCTGAGGTCATGAGTTGGAGACCAGCCTGACCAACATGGAGAAACCCCGTCTCTACTAAAAATACAAAAATTAGCTGGGCGTGGTGACATATGCTGTAATCCCAGCTACTCGGGAGGCTGAGGCAGAAGAATTGCTTGAACCTCGGAGGCAGAGGTTGTAGTGAGCCGAGATCCCGCCACTGCACTCCAGCCTGGGCAACAAGAGCAAAACTCCGTCTCTCAAAAAAAAAAAAAAACACTATCTAATTCTTTTTCAATTATATCATTTTATCTCAAAGATTTCTTGTTTCATGGGTGATATACAGTTTCTCTTCCCACTGGGAATGTTATCTATACTTATATTCTAGCCTGTCTCTGCATACTCCATTGCTCTCTTTCTTTAGATAGTATGTTGAATCAGTTCACTATCCGTAATGCATGATGATTCTCAGTTTTGTGCTTATAATTGTATTTTGTAACCTTTATTCACCTGTTTATAAATACTACTTCTATTTACTATGGACTATATCTTTTCACCATGGGAAAGGGGTTGCACAATGTACCAACAGGGAAGTACCAGCAAATGATTTTACAGTAGTGACAGTTTTCTATCTCACCTGATTAGCATAAACCACTAAGGGCCAGCTCTCCTCTCTGACCCAAATCCCCACACTCACTATTCCAGGCAGTGAGGGGAAACAGTGGCTTGGAATTTTCAAATTCACTGTGGAGCAGACCACCTGTTTGTCCCAGTATGGCATGCCAATTAACTGCTAGACTTTGCTTTGGGGATTACTTCTGTTGTGGTATCTATATTCCTAAGTTTACAGGTCCCCTAAAGATCCTTCCATATATTTTGCACTTTCCTATTGTACATTTTGGGAGCTGTAGGTTTCTCCTCAACTGATTCCATATGTTTGATTATAATCATTCTTTTTGCTTTTCAATGTTATTATGAACCTACAGTTTTTAAATATAAAAATATTTTATCTGTTTAAGTCTTTGGGGTGGAAGGGAAAGTAGGGTTCTGCATTCATTTCTCCATCTTGATCCAATCTCCTCTACAGTCTTGTTTAGTTTACACCATTAGTATACTAATTTTATTCATTGTCCTTAACAGATTGTACTAAGATAAATTTTAGATCCACCCAAGTCAAAATAACACAAATTATGAATTAGTAGTTTAAATGAATGAGGTTTTACTGCTGATAAATGAAGCTTTGCCTATACAACACCAAACAAACCTGTCAACTCAAGGGAAAAACAAAATCAGTTGATCTGATTTTAAGAGAGAATGCTTTGATTTTAAAGAGTTGCAATAACGCCATGTAGACACAGTCTGGGTTGCATTTGACCTATGAAGTAATTCAAGCAATTAGAAATTATGTGATGTTCTCTAGATAATGCAGCCAAGTAGCCATTTGGTCAGGAATAGCCCCCAATGAGTACTTGCCCTCTGCAAATCCTTTCAGATTTATTTTTCAGTTCATTCAATTGATTTATGACTCTGTGAGGACAGCCAAGAAAATGCATCATGCACTACCCTGTGAACTAAGGAACATTTAGTTCACGTACCCTCCAGCTCTTGCACTAACAAGCAATAGTAACACCATAGCGCAAATTATCTGCAATCTCATTAATTCTCCTTAATATATAACATGTGGCCAGGCAATGTGACCCTTTCAAAGTTGCATTTTCTAGAACACTGTGCTTATTAAATTCTTCTTTAAGAACATAATATAAATAATCAGTGACAGTCTGCTTTGCCTCCCCTCCTCCCAAAATATATAATGCTCCAAACGTAGAGTACCATCTTACCCAGACTATTACACAAAAAAAGGGTTCTTACTATTTGTGATCATATCTTCAGTTTTGATGCTAGAAGGTAAGAAACTATTTGAAAAATAATGTTTCTGATCTGGTGTGGTGGACATCTGTGGTTTCAACATCTGTGCTGTAGGCAGAATCTCAGCATGGACACAAAGGTAATATTCTCAGAGTCAATTAGATGCATCAGGATTTTTGATGAAAAGAAGCAATTTCTTCAATAACAAAGACTGTTATTCTTCTTTCAAATAACAGCATGAAAGCAATTCTTTTCACAGAGATTCTGGCCATATTGCTGTCATACTCACAAAATCTATTATCCCGTATCCAAAGAAGAGAGCTGCTTCCCCACCAAATAGTAAAACAATATATGGATTTCTTCTACAAAGGTTTCCAAATTAGAAATGACTTCTTCAGAGGAAAGATTGGAAGAATTTTGGAAAGCAAGATAACACATTTCAGAGAAATGAGACAGATCTATACCACATGGGAAGAATCTTGTGTCACCAATAGCATCAAGCTTGTTTGCTGTAGAGGCAGTATACTGCCACCCGACAAGATAGCAAAGCCAGGGGAAAATTTCAGCATGTTGTGTCACAGGCATTTTATTTCTTTTAAGGCTCCTATATTGAAACTTTAATCAAGTCTTACAGCTCGATTTTCTCATTTGTATCCCTGTGCAGCAATAGTAAACATGTGTAAACTAAACCTCTTTTTTGTACATATCAGCAGTATGAGTTTGCACAGACACATGCTCCTACTTGAATTGACTTTCCTTTTGTGAATGAATGAGGCCCCTCTGATTGGAAGCCTATTTATTTTAAATGCTAAATTCAGTGGAAAGGGACCACATCTAATTGAGTGGTAAACTATACCCTCTCTACAGAAACAAGAAAAAACTGAACCACAGTTTCCTGCACCTGAGTTACTCCCTCATTATAAGTTAAGTAACCTTGTAAGTTCAGTTCTACAGAGATATTTTGCATTGTCTACCAGATCAATTAGAAAAATACCAAGCTTTAGAAGTATTTATATCTTCATAAATGTCAAACAACATCTACAGCTATCTAGCTTACTCACTGACTAGGATAGAAAGATAAATTATATCAATAAATAGAATTCAACATTCAGGTTTCCAGAAATTCTAACTTCTAATTTTGCTTTTTATTCAACGTCTCCTAACATTCCCTCATGGAAGATGAAGTAGTGGGACATTATTTTGCCTTCTTGAACCCAGCCTTCTCCAGTCCATCACTTTTCTGTTCATTCAGATTGCTTCTTCACATGAAAGCTTCCTTTGAACTTCATATTTCTTCCTATGCATGGACAACTGAAAGCTAACAGCATGGCTTCTGGGCCTACAAGTGCTTACGGTTGATAGAACTTGTGCTTTGCAGAGTCTTAGAGTATTCTCAACTAAAATCAAATAACCACAAAAATCTATGGAAAATAACATTCACTGACCAATATATACATATATTAGATTTATATTTTGATGCCACATCCATATGTAAGTTTTCATTTTATTCTCCCCAATGCTTAAGACAGTTAATAGTCCATTCTTAGCAGTATGTTTTTTTTTTATTAATAAAGACTCTTGCTACTGCTGGGATCACTCCTAGATAGGAGGAAATCCAGTGATTAGGAGTTTCAAGACAAATCCTGCAATTGGCACCTTAGTGTTCCTAAATTCACCTAAAGATAAAAATCCAATTGAAATGAATACAAAAAATTAACAAATAAACATATGAAATACCATAAGCATAAATAACATTGACAGCTTATTTTTTGAAAGAGCTGTATATGATGGGAGCTAAAGTCATCACTACTTTGTCAGGTAGGGTTAAGAGGAATAGAATTTAGGAATCAATCTAATTTTAAAACGATGTACAGAAGAATAATGAGAGACCCAAGATCAAGAAAAAAAGAAGAATAAAAGAAATCAGAATAGGGAGTTTATGAAAAAACCTGGCCTACAGGTGAGTTTTCCTACAAATTGGCCAAGTTCACTCTAGTGTGTGAACACCACTTGGCAGACACAATAGGCAGCTGCAGCTTTCTTCTCAATTTTTAAAACACACCAGATTAACAACAGATTTTAATACTCAGTTGAGGACAATGTTCTTGCTGTATATTTTGTCATTACTATGATGTACTAAATTCTATAAGAAAATGCAAGAAAAAGAGCCTGACTTTTATTCTAATGATATATATTCTGCTGATTATTTGAAATTACTGGCTTCTAGATATGATGCTTCCAAAGTCATTCCTTATACATTATTCACAGTGAAAAGAAGCAGCTAGATTTGGCTCCATGTCTGATGTCTGCCTTATACTCTGGTGTCTATGTATTCTTATCTAAAAGGTATGTTTAAATTATTGATTAAGCACATTTTTACTGCCCATTACATGCTACAGGATTCACTTAAAAAATGTAAAACACTAACATCACTTCCCAAAACAAAGCATAGCAGCATAGTGGTGGGGATCAAATCAGTCCTTGGGGCATACAATGCTGACAGAGCTAGCAATTATAAAGCTGGCTATGAGGGTGTCTTTGCCAGATGCACATGTTTTCCAGGCTGAGAGAAATATAATGCAAAATATTTGCAAACTCCTTCACTGTGTATGAATACATCTTATAGCACAGGGACCCAAGTGGCCAGAAAAATAAACTGGAACAAGGCTATGCCCCGGGACATTACTAGGGTTCATTAATTCCAAGATCTGGAAAGGAAATGTCATCAATTAGACAGCAAAACCCATGCTCAGAAAACTAGAAGCAGGTCATGGTCATTCTCACTGCAGTCTAGCTTTAAACTCTATAGCGTATGGACAGAACAAAGGAGAGAGAGGACACTTAAACTGTTTAAAATATGTTTGTCTCTCACACAAGAAAGCAAGCTTGGAAAAGCACCAAATTTTTATTTTCGATAAATATAAACACAACAATGTCCATACTTTGCCTCTGTGCTTGCCAGCTGATAAAGATTTTGAAAAACTTACCCTTGAGCTCTGATTAGCAAAATAGAAAAAATAAAACTCAATCTCATAATAGGTCCTAGATTCAAAATTAGGAAAACACCAGCGATAGCCACCTCACGACTACTCACTAAGTCTTTCAAGTTCCAGGAAAAAGAGCAGACCATACAAAACTCCTTTCCTGTTTTTATTTAGTAAATCAGGAGGCCATTTCTTGAGTCTCGAAATGCAGGAAAGTATCTCTCTAGAACTCTCTCTCCTTCCCTTCATACTCTGCCATGGAGAAAGTATGAACCCTATCGCACATCTCAGTAAAAAATGGAAATCCTGACAAAGTGACTGTCCCATGATAGCTACCTCTAATATTAAAGTAGAAACATGCATAGTTTCTAGATGCCCCAAAAGGTGACTCACCTACAAAACTGCCAGGGAAGGTTTCTCCTAAAAGATTTTCTGTCTTCTCTGTTCATTATGCCCAACCACACATCAAATTCATCTCTACCATTATTCCATTGTTGTTTTTTTTCCTTTCTATTTGCTCTATTACAAACATAGATGATTCTCCTGATCTCAACAGATTAGTGGGAAATGTTCCTAAACATTCTTTCCATTATTGGTACCTCCTCCTTTTCAGTCTAGTCCTCCCTATTCCATTGCTGGATTTACATTCTATGGCCCAGCTCTGGTCGCTTCATTCCCCTGCTCACAAACCTTCCAAAGTTCCCCCATTGCTTTCAAAATAAAGTTCAATCACTTTTTTTTTTGAGATGGAGTCTCACTCTATTGGCCAGGCTGAAGTGCAGTGGTGCCATCTCAGCTCACTGCAACGTCCACCTCCTGGGTTCAAGCAATTATCCTGCCTTAGCCTCCCAAGTAGCTGTGACTACAGGCATGTGCCACCACTTCTGGCTAATGTTTGTATTTTTAGAGAGACAGGGTTTCACCATGTTGGCCAGGCTGGTCTTGAACTCCTGACCTCAAGTGATCCGCCCACCCTGGCCTCCCAAAGTGCTTGGATTATGGGCATGAGCCAATGTGTCCAGCCAAAGTTCAATCACTCTTGCTTGTCACTGACCACTACTTTTCCAAGCTTCCTTGCTTTTCTTGTACCTAACATTCCTAATCACTCTGGCATATATCATAAGCATGTATCATTTTTTCCTATGATTTTTCCACAGTGGTGAGGCAAGGGAACAGGATGAATCATCCACCTAGTCTTAAAGATTTTTGTTCAGAAATGTTCTATTGGCAAAAGACAAACATATGGACATGCTGATTTTCAAGGAGGTAGAGAAGGGCAGAGTTGCCAGATGCACAATAAAAAGAGAATTAGAGTACTAGTGAGCATCCCAAATGCCCACCACACACTAAAATCCTCAGGCATTACGTGAAAGTTTATGCTAAATAGTTAGACATGAATCTAATAAAATACTTTCAAGATTCATATACATAATACTGTAAAACATTCCTAAGATACATTTTTAAACTACATAAATGGGAAGACTTGCTGTGCTCATTCATTGAAGAGTCAATATTGTTAACAGGTCAACCCTATTCACTTTTTCTATAGATTTACCACTTTCCTCCAAAAATTGCAACATTTATTTTGTGGAAATTTATGAGTTGATTCCAAAACTTTTATAGAACAGTAAAGGAATTAGTATAGCCAAAACTATTTTAAAAAGGAATATCAAAGTTGGAGGACCCACACTACCTGATTTTAATATTTATATAAAGCTACAGAAATCAAAGTTGGTATGGTTTGGCTGTATCCCCATACAAATCTCATCTTGAATTGTAGTTTCCATAATTCCCACACGTTGTGGGAGTGACCCAGTGGGAGATAATTAAATCACGGGGGTAGTTACTTTCATGCTGTTCTCATGATAGTCAGTGAGTTCTCATGAGATCTGATGGTCTTATAAGGGGCTTTCTCCTCCCTTCACACATACTTCTCCTTGCTGCCACCATGTGAAGAAGGAAATGTATGCTTCCACTTCTGCCATAATTGTAAGTTTCCTGAGGCCTCCCCAGCCATACTGAACTGGGAGTCAATTAAATATCTTTCCTTTATAAATTACCCAGTCTCAGGCAGTTCTTTGTAGCAGCGTGAGAATGAACTAACTACTACAGTAAATTGGTACCACAGTGAGTGGGGTGCTACTGTAATGATACCCGAAAATGTGGAAGTGATTTTGGAATTGGATAACAGGCAAAGGTTAGAACAGTTTAGAGGGCTCAGAAGAAAACAGGAAAATGTGGGAAAGTCTGGAACTTCCTAGAGAATTGTTGAATGACTTTGACCAAAATACTGATAGTGATATGAACAATGAAGTCCAGGTTGAGGTGGTCTCAGATGGAGATGAGGAACTTCTTGGGAACTGGAATACAGGTGATTCTTGCCATGCTTTAGCAAAGAGACTAGTGGCATTTTGTCCCTCTCTTAGAGATCTGTGGAACTTTGAACTTGAGAGAGATGATTTAGGGTATTTGGTGGAAGAAATTTTAAGCGGCAAAGTGTTCAAGAGAGGCGGAGCTTGCAGTGAGCTGAGATCCGGCCACTGTACTCCAGCCTGGGCGGCAGAGCAAGACTCCGTCTCAAAAAAAAAAAAAAAAAAAAAAAAAAAAAAAAGTTTGGAAAAGTTGCAGCGCAATGATGTGACAGCAACAACAACAACAAAAAAAAACTCATTTCCCTGGGGAGAAATTCAACTCTGCTGCAGAAATTTGCATAAGTAATGAGGAACCCAATGTTAATCACCAAGACTATGGGGAAAATGTCTCCAGGGCATGTCAGAGACCTTTACAGCAGCCTCTCCCAACATAGGGCCTGAGGCCTAGGAAGGAAAAATAGTTTTGTGGGCTAGGCCCAGGACCCCAGCCTCAGGACATGGTGCCCTTAGTCCCAGCTGCTACAGCTCCAGCCATGGCTAAAAGGGGCCAAGATACAGCTCAGGCCATTTCTTTGGATGCAAGTCCCAATCCTTGGTGGCTTACACAAGGTGTTGGGACTGCAGGTGCACAGAAGTCAAGGATAGAGGTTTTTGGGAATCTCCACATAGATTTCAGAGGATGTATGGAAGTGCCTGGATGTCCAGGCATAAGTCTGCTGCATGGGTGGAGCCCTCATTGAGAACCTCTGCTAGGGAAGGTCAGAAGGGAAAGGTGAGATTGGAGCTCCCACACAGAGTCCCCACTGGGACACTGCCTAGAGGAGCTGTGAGAAAAAGGTCACCTTCCTCCAGATCCCAGAATGGTAGACCCACCAACAGCTAGCATCATATACCTAGAAAAGCCATAGACACTCAACACCAGCCCATGAAAGCAGCTGGGAGGAGGGCTGTACCCTACAAACCACAGAGGTGGAGCTTCCCAAGTCTGTGGGAGCCCACCTTCTGCATCAGCATGACCTGGATATGAGACATGGAGTTAAAGAAGATTCTTTTGGAACTTGAATTTCAGACTTTCATGGGGCCTATAGCCCCTTTGTTTTGGCCAATGTCTCCCATTTGGAAAGGTGTTTTTACCCAATGCCTGTACCTCCATTGTAAATAGAAAATAACTAACTTGCTTCTGATTTTACAGGCTCATAGGCAGAAGGGATTTATCTCTTGTTAGATGAGACTTTGGACTTGGACTTTTGTGTTAATGAGTTAACAAATTGGGGAACTGATGAAAGGGCATGATTGTGTTATGAAATGTGAGGATATGAGATTTGGGAGGGACCAGGGTCAGAATGGTATCATTTGACTGTGTCCCCACCCAAATCTCACCTTCACTTGTAGTTCCCATAATTCTCACATATTGTGGGAAGGACACAGTGGAAGGTAATTGAATCATGGGGAAGGTTACTCTCATGTTGTTCTCATGGTAGTAAGTAGTTCTCATGAGATATGATAATTTTATAAGGGGTTTCCCCTACTTCACTCATACTTCTCCTTGCCCCAGTGTGAAGAAATACATGTTTGCTTCTACTTCTGCCATAATGGTAAGTTTCCTGAGGCCTCCTCAGCCATGCTGGACTGTAAGTCAATTAAACTTATATTCTTTATAAATTACCCAGTCACAGGTAGTTCTTTATAGCAGCATGAGAACAGACTAATACAAAAGTAGTATGTATATTTGTCATAAAAATTAGACATATAGATCAACAAAATGGAATGAAGCAGCTAGGCATGGTGGCTTATGCCTATAATCGCCACACTTTGGGAGGCCATAGAAGGCTGATTGCTTGAGTCCAGGAGTTCAACACCAACCTGGGCAACATGGCAAACCCCATCTCTATGAAAAAGTACAAAAAAATTAGCTGAGCATGCTGGTGCACACCTTTATTCCCAGTTACATGGAAGGCTGAGGTGGCAGTTACATGGAAGGCTGAGCTGGGGAGGTTGAGGCTGCAGTGAGGCATGATGATGCCACGGCACCCAACCCTGGGCAACAGAGTAAGACCCTGTCTCAAAAAAAAATGAAGAATCTAGATATAGGCACACACAGATATGACAATTTTATTTTAGACAAATGATGCCAAGAAAATTCAATAAGGAAGGAATACTCTTTCTACAAATAGTGGTGCTTGAGCAATTGGACATTTATATGCCAAAGGAGTTAAAAAAAAAAAAAAAAAACACCATGACACTTACCTCCCACTTTATGCAAAATTTGACTCCAAATGAACTCATAGGCCTAAAGGTAAGAGCTAAAGTCAGTTATAAGTAAACTGAAAAAGGAAAAAAAGTGCTGAATCAGACCTCACAAAAGTTATATATGTATGCTCAAAAGGCAGTTAAAAATTAAGATATAGAGAATAAAAAATATTGCAATTCATACATCTGATAAAAAAATTTAATGTAGAATGTATAAAAACCCTCTTACTACTACAAAAAAATATGAACGAGCAAATGATTTGAACCAAGAATTTACCAAAGTAGATATATAGAGGGAAAGGAAACACATAAGAAAAGATGCACACTGCTTCTTTAGCAGGACCCCGATCCACTTGTTGTACGGCAAGTCCTCCTGTGTCCAGAATTGGTGGGTTCTTGGTCTCGCTGACTTCAAGAATGAAGCCGCAAACCCTCGCGGTGAGTGTTACAGTTCTTAAAGATGGTATTTCCGCAGTTCGTTCTTTCAGATGTTCAGATGTGTCTGGAGCTTCTTCCTTCTGGTGGGTTTGTGATCTCGCTGACAGGAGTGAAGCTGCAGACCTTCATGGTGAGTGTTACAGCTCTTAAAGGCAGCGTATCTGGAGTTGTTCATTCTTCCTGGTGGGTTCGTGATCTCGTTGGCTTCAGGAGTGAAGCTGCAGACCTTCGCAGTGAGTGTTAGAGCTCACAAAGGTGGTGTGGACCCAAAGAGTGAGCAGCAGCAAGATTTATTATAAAGAGCAAAAGAACAAAGCTTCCACAGTGTGGAAGGGGACCTGAGCAGATACAGAGTACTGATTGGTGTATTTACAAACCCTGAGCTAAACACAGAGTGCTGACTGGTGCATTTACAATCCTTTAGCTAGACACAGAGTGCCAGACAGGAAAGTTCTCCGAGTCCCCACTAAGTTAGCTAGATACAGAGAACTGATTGGTGTATTTACAAACCCCGAGCTAGACACAGGGTACTGACTGGTGTATTTACAATCCCTTAGCTAGACATAAAGGTTCTCTAAGTCCCTACTAGACTCAGGAGCCCAGCTGGCTTCACCTAGTGGATCCCGCACCAGGGCTGCAGGTGGAGCTGCCTGCCAGTCCCCCACCATGTGTGGGCACTCCGCAGCCCTTGGGTGGTGGATGGGACCCAGTACCATGACACAGGGGGTGGCAGCTCTTCAGGGAGGCGCAGGCCGCACAGGAGTGTTGGGGGGTGGGGGACAGGGAGGCTCGGGCATGGCGGGCTGCAGTCCCCAGCCCTGCCCTGCGGGGAGGCAGCTGAGGGGCCCAGCGAGAATTCGAGCACAGCACTGGCAGGCTGGCACTGCTGGGGTCCCGGTGCACCCTCTGCAGCTGCTAGCCCAGGTGCTAAGCCCCTCACTGCCCAGGGCTGGCAGCACTGGCCGGCCACTCCCAGTACGGGGCCCACTGAGCCCACATCCACCCGGAACTTGCGCTGGCCTACCAGCTCAGCAGGCAGCACGCACCCCAGTTCCTGCCCGCGCCTCTCCCTCCACACCTCCCTGCAAGCAAAGGGAGCCGGCTCTGGCCTCGCCCATCCCAGAGAGGGGCTCCCACAATGCCATGGCAGGCTGAAGAGCTCCTCAAGTGCTGCTAGAGTGGACGCTGAGGCCGAGGAGGCACTGAGAGCCACAGCTGCTAGCATGTTGTCACCTCTCACTCCCAGCCAGGTCCTCCCAGCTGGGGCCTCTGACCACTCCTGCCTGTGTTCTCACTGGGACAGAGTGCCTGAGGGGTGGGGCAGGCCACCATATTGGCTCTTCAGGCTTCTCAGCCAATCCTGACTGTGGGCCTTGGAGAACCCAAACTGATTGGGGACTAAAGGGATCTTCAACACAATACAGCTGTTCTACCAAAAGGCAGCTGGACTGCTTCTTTAAGCAGGTCCCTGATCCCATTCCTCTTGACTGGGTAAGACCTCCCAACCAAGGTCTCCAGCCACCTCCTACAGTCACGTTCAGGCTGGCAATAGGTCAGTAATCCCCTGAGGTATAGCTTCCAGAGAAAGGGGCAGGCTGTCATCCTTGCTTTTTTGCAGCTTCACTGGTGATACCTCCAGGTACAGGAAACCTGAGGTAACTAGGGTCTAGAGCAGACCCTCAGCCAACCACAGCAGCGCTGTGGAAGAGTGGCCAGACTATTAAAAGAAAAACAAACAGAAAATCATAGCAACAACAAACTACAAAAACCCCATCCAAAGGTCAGCAACCTCAAGGATCAAAGGTAGATAGGCCTACAAAGATAAGAAAGAATTAACACAAAAAATGCTGAAAACTCAAAAATCCAGAGTGCCCCTTTTCCTCTAAATGACTGCAACACCTCTTCAGCTAGGGCTCAGAACTGGGCTGAGGCTGAGATAGATGAAATGACAGAAGTAGGCTGAAGAAGGTGGTAAATAACAAAATTCACAGAGCATGTTGTAAACCAATTCAAAGAAGTTAAGAATTATGATAAAACCATATAGGAGCTGATGGCCAAAGCAGACAGTTCAGAGAGGAACACAACCAACCTCTGAGAGCTGAAAAACACACAAGAATTTCACAATGCAATCATAAGAATTAATAGCAGAATAAATTAAGCAGAGGAAAGAATCTCAGTGCTTGAAGACTATCTTTCTGAAATAAGACAGGCAGACAAGACTAGAGAAAAAAGAATGAAAGGGAATGAACAAAACCTCTGAGAAATATGAGATTATGCAAAGAGACCAAATCTATGGCTGATTAGGATACCTGAAAGGGACAGTATGAAAACAAGTTGGAAAACACTTCAGGATATCATCCCAGGGAACTTCCCCAACCTAACAAGACAGGCCAACATTTAAATTCAAGAAATCCAGAGAACCCCTATAAGATATACTCCATGAGAAGATCAACCTAAAAACACATAATTATCAGATTCTCCAAAATCAAAATGAAAACAACAAAAATGTTAAGAGCAACCAGAGAGAAAGGCCAGGTCACCTACAAAGGGAAGCCCATCAAACTAACAATGGATCTCTCAGTGGAAACTCTACAAGCTAGAAGAGATTGGGGGCCAATATTCACCATCCTTAAAGAGAAGAATCTCCAACCCAAAATTTCATATCCAGTCAAACTAAGCTTCATAAGTGAAGGAGAAATAAGGTGCTTTTCAAACAAGCAAATGCTGAGGAAATTTGCTAGCACGAGACCAGCCTTGCAAGAGCTTCTGAAGGAAGCACTAAATGTGGAAAGGAAAGATTATTACCAGCCACTACAAAATACACTAAAAAAACAGCCACTACAAAAACACAGTGTGTACCCAAAAAATACATAGACCAGTGACACTATGAAGGAACCACATAAACAAGTCTGCAAAATAATCAGCTAGCATCATGATGACAGGATCATATCCACACATAACAATACTAACCTTAAATGTAAATGGGATAAATGTCCCCAATTAAAAGACACATTAGTATGCTGTTTTTAAGAAATCCATTTCACATCCAAAGACACACATAGGCTCAAAATAAAGGGATAGAGGAAAATCTACTCAGCAAATGGAAAACAGAGGAAAGCAAGAGTCACAATCCTAGTTTCTGACAAACAGGCTTGAAACCAACAAAGATCAAAAAAAACTAAGAAGACGATTATATAAGGGTATAGGGATCAATTCAACAAGAAGAGCTAACTATCCTAAATATATATACACCCAATACAGGAGCACCCAGATTCATAAAGCAAGCTCTTAGAGATCTTCAAAGAGATCTTGACTCCCACACAATAATGGGAGAGTTTAACACTTCACTGACAACATTAGACAGATCATTAAGACAGAAAATCAACAAAGACATTCAGGACTTGAACTAAGCTCTAGATCAAGTAGACCTGAAAGATGTCTACGAACTCTCTCCACCCAAAACAACAGAATATACATTCTTCTCTTCACCACACAGCACTTACTCTAGAATTGGTAGCATAATCAGAAGTAAAACACTCTTCAACAAATGCAAAAGAAACAAACTCGTAACAAACAGAGACCACAACACAATCAAATTAGAACTCAAGATTAAGAAATTTACTCAAAACCATACAACTACATGGAAGCCGAACAACTTATCCTGAGTGGCTGTTGGGTAAATCATGAAATTAAGGCAGAAATCAAGAAGTTCTTTGAAACTAATGAGAACAAAGATACAACGTACCAGAACCTCTGGGAAACAGCTAAGGCAATGTTAAGAAGGACATTTATAGCACTAAATGTCCACATCAAAAAGAAAGATCTCAAGTTAACAAGCTAACATCACAACTAAAATAGCGAGCCAACAGCAAACAAATCCCAAAGCTAGCAGAAGGTAAGAAATAACCAAGATCAGAGCAGAACTAAAGGATTTAGAGAACCAAAAATCCCATTGATTCAAAAAAATCAATGAATCCAGCAGCTGGTTGTTTGAAAATAATAATAATAAAATAGACCACTGGTTAGACTAATCAAGAAGAAAAAAGAGAAGACTCAAATAAACACAATTAAAAACTGATAGGAGGATATCACCACTGATCCCACAGGAAGGCAAGCAACTGTCAGAAAATACTATAAACACCTCTATGTACATAAACTAGAAAATCTAGAAGAAATAGATAAATTCCTGGACACATACACCCTCCCAAGGCTAATCCGGAAAGAAATTGAATGCCTGAATAGACCAATAATGAGTTCTGAAATTGAGGCAGTAATGAATAGCCTACCAACCAAAAAAAGTCCAGGACCATACTGATTCACAGTTGACCTCTACCAGAAGTACAAAGAAAAGCTGATACCATTCCTACTGAAACTATTCCAAAAAATCAAAAAGGAAGGAGTCCTACCTAACTTATTCTATGAGGCCAGCATCATCCTGATACTAAAACCTAGCAGAGATACAACAAAAAAAGAAAATTTCAGGCCAATATCCTTGATGAGCATTGATGCAAAAACCTCAACAAAATACTGGCAAGCTGAATGTAGCAGCACATCATATAGTTTATCCACCACAATCAAGTGGACTTCCTCCCTGGGATGCAAGGTTTGCTTAACATATGCAAAACAATAAACGTGATTCATAACATAAATAGATCTAAAGACAAAAACCACATGATTATCTCAATAGATGCTTCCTTTCATGTTAAAAACTCTCAATAAACTAGATATCGAAAGAACATACCTCAAAATAATAAGAACCACATGTGATAAACCCACAGCCACTATTATACTGAATGGGTAAAACTTAGAAGCATTCTTTTTGAAAACTGGTATGAGACAAGGATGACCTCTCTCACCACTCATATTCAACATAGTGTTGGAAGTTCTCGCCAGGGTAATCAGGAAAGAGAAAGAAATAAAGCATATTCAAATAGGAAAAGAGGAAGTCAAACTACCTTTGTTTGCAGAAAACATGATCCTATATCTAGAAAACACTATCATCTCAGCCCACAAGCTTCTTAAGCTGGTAAGCAACTTTAGCAAAGTCTTAGGATACAAAATCAATGTGCAAAAATCACTAGCATTCCTTTACATAAACAACAGGCAAGCCAAGTGCCAAATCATGAATGAGATTCCAGTCAAAATTGCCACAAAAAGAAAAAAATACCTAGGAATACAGCTCACCAGGGAAGTGAAAGATCTCTACAAGTAGAACTAAAACCCACTGCTCAAAGAAATCAGAAAAGACACAAACAAATAGAGAAACATTTCATGCTCATTGAATCAATATCATGAAAATGGCCACACATTGCTCAAAGTAATTTACAGAATCAGTGCTATTCCCATTAAACTACCATTGACATACTTCACAGAATTAGAAAAAACTATTTTAAAATTCATATGGAACCAAAAATGAGCCCAAACAGCCAAGACAATCCTAAGCAAAAAGAACAAATCTGGAGGCATCACGCTACCTGACTCCAAACTATACTACAGGATATAGTAACCGAAACAGCATGGTACTGGTACAGGAACAGATACATAGACCAATGGAACACAATAGTGTACCCCAAAATAAGACTGCACACATACAAACATCTGATTTCTGACAAACCTGACAAAAAAACAGGAAATGGGAAAAGGATTACCCATTCAATAAATAGTGCTGGGATAACTGGTTAGCTATATGCAGAACATGGAAATTGGACCCCTTCCTTACACCTTGTACAAAAATCTACTCAAAATGGATTAAAGACTTACATGTAAAACCCAAAACAATAAAAACCCTAGAAGAAAACCTAGGCAATACCATTCAGGACATAGGCACGGGCAAAGATTTCATGACAAACACACAAAAAGCAATTTCAACAAAAGCAAAAATTGACAAATAAATGAGATTTAAGAAACTAAAGAGCTTCTGCACAACAAAATAAACTATCATCAGAGTGAACAAACAACCTACTGAATGGGAATCAATTTTTGCAATGTATCCATCTGACAAAGATCTAATGTCCAACATCTATAAGGAACTTAAACAAACTTATAAGAAAAAGCAAACAACCCATTAAAAAATGGGCAAAGGACATGAACAGATACTTCTCAAAAGAAGACATGCAGCCAATACATATGGAAAAAACCTCAGCATCGCTGATCATTAGAGAAATGCAAATCAAAACCAAAATGAGATACCATCTTACACCTGTCAGAATGGCTATTACTAAAAAGTCAAAACACAACCGATGCTGGTGAGGTTATGGAGAAAGAGGAATGCTTTTACACTGTTGGTGGGAGTGTAAATTAATTCCCCCATTATGGAAGATAGTATGGCAATTCCTCAAAAGTCATAGTCAGAAATACCATTTGACCCAGCAATCCCGTCACTGGGTATATACACAAAGGAATATGAATCATTCTATTATAAAGATACATGCACATGTATGTTCATTGCAGACACTCAACATAGTCTTTAGAGAAATGCTAATTGAAACTACAATGAGACATCACTGCGTTTCTACTACAATACCTTTTAAAAAAATCTGACAGTACCAACCTCTGATATGGATGTGGAGCAACAGCATTACATTTCTGGTTATAGTGCAAAATGGTATAGCCACTTTGGAAAACAATTTGACAGTTTCTTATTAAATGCAACATATACTTACCTTATTACCCAGCAATCCTGCTATGAGGTATTCACCGAAAGTAAATATAAATATATGTCCACACAAATACCCATATGTGATTTCTCAGAATCATCAAACATTGGTTACAACTCACTGGTCCATATCTGGTAAATGGGTACACAAATTATGGTATATCCAGATAATGAAATACTACTAGACAATCAAAAGGATAAAACCTACATGGTTGTATGAGTTCAATTATATAATATTCACAAAAAGGCAAAACATTAGGAACAGACATCGGATTAGTAGTTTCCAGGGAGTGACAGGGAGAGGTGGAAATTATCTACAAAGATCAGAAGGGATATTTGGGGGATGATAGGAATGGTCTGTAAACTTGACTGAAATGGTAACGACATAATGGTGTACATTTGTCAGAACTTATCAAATTGTACAGTTAATAGGGGTAAGTTTTATAATATGTAATTTATACCTCAACAAAACTTTAGATATATAAGTCTTAAAATTCCAAAGAGCAAGGAATAATTAATTGTTAAATCTTAACTCCACCCTTTCTTCCACAATTTGGGATACTCACCTTAGAGCAAAATATTTAACTCTTTTGCCTACCTATTGGAGAAAATTCCTTAATGACTTTCTTCACAATGATTAGCATCCATATATTGTCCTTCCTGTTGATAACAGACTGGTTAATTTCACAAAAACAAGCAATTTCCTTTGTTTTAAAGTTCTGCCTGCCCTCTTAAAATTCTGACAGAAGCTGCGAGAGAAAAGGATGTCTTTACAAAAACTCTCTTCCTTCTAATTTTTCAGAAATAAGGTGTACCCAATCCAAAGTTACATTGTTTCTCACACTATGTTTTCTTTATCCATGCTTCCTCTTTGATTGACTAGTTTATTATAGTAGCTTTTCTGTGGAGTGGGACCTATCTAACATTTCTGGGAGATGAAAGAAGATAATAGGAATTGTAAGGGCGTTTCCAAATCTTGTATTATGTTACTAAGAATATAAACAATGCACCCAAAGATACTCACCAAAAGTGTTTTCCAACTGAATAAAACCTGAGTCTCATGGTATTGCCAATAAATATTTATTTGTAAAATAAATGAGCAACTTACCCTCACTCCATCCTATTCCCATAACCTTCCTTATTGGTTTATGTTTAGAGTTTTCTATATTACATTATGTTAAAGGAAGATTACACTTGCATTCTTACAAAATGTGTTTTACTGGTTCGTAAGGCAAGAATAACTGTTCACATTTTTGAATGTTTATGCGTTAGACAAGCATTGTTCCAAGTACTTTAATTTAACCTTCGTAAAAATCTATGAGGGAGATTTTATTATCTTTGTTTTAGAGATTAGTGAATGGAAACACATAGAAGTTAGGCCATTTGCCTAAGATCACACTGCTGTTAAATACAGGAGTCAGAATTTGAACCTAAACAGTTATGGCTCCTGAATCACCATCTATAACTTCAATTCAATATTGTCTCTCAATGAGAAAGCTGTTAATTATACATGAACACATTTATTTAAAACCAAATACTTCATGAATAGATACCATGTCTTGAATGCCTTTCTAGGGACTGGGAAAATAATAGTATAATGTTAAATGAACACATCTTTTAACTTGCCAATTTCTAAATAAAAATTTTAAATAATTGGGAAATAAAAGTATGTTTTCAGTATAGATAATGCCCACAACTAGTGTATTAGCCCATTTTTGAATTGCTATAAAGGAATACCTGAGAATAAGTAATTTAGAAAGCAAAGAATTTTAATTGGCTAACAGTTCTGCAGGCTTTGCAGGGAGCATGGTACTCCCAACTGCTTCTGGTGAGGCCTCAGGAAGCTTACAATCATGGTATAAGGTGAAGGGTGAGCAGGCACATCACACCGCAAGAGCAGGAGCAAGGCAGGTGGGGAGGTGTCACATATTTTTAAACAACCGGATTTCATGAGAACTCACTCACTATCACAAGGATAGCACCAAGCAGCTCATAAGGATAATGGATCTGCCCCATGACACAAACACCTCTCACCAGGCCCCACCTCCAACACTGGGGATTATATTTCAACATGAGATTTGGAGAGGACGAACATCCAAACTAAATCAACTGGTTTGTGTCCTGAAGTAAATCACTTTACTTATGAGAGTTTTAGGGATTTTTATCCATGAAATGAGGTTATGTCAGAAAGTTATTTAAGATCAATTTGTTTTATATTCTAACATTAGACTTAAGCCTATATGGATTGCAAATTCTCATAATTCATAGAAAACTTCTTCGTTTTCAGTATGCTGTCTGTATTTCCAAATCCACATAAATTATGGAGGTGTAAAAGAAACTATAAACTCAGCTAATTTTATATTATTTTATTCTATTGGTTGTTATTTTTATCATGACTGGTTCACCCTTTAAGAGGAAGCTATTTCAGTATAATTTTTGAAGTTGAAGTCAGATTTCTAAATATAGATTGAATTATTCTCTTAAATTAGTAAACATGATTTGAAAGAGGGAAGAAAAGAATGGAGGAAAAAAGGGATGAAGAGAGAGAAAAAGTGAAAGGGAGAAACTCAGAGCTACTGCTAATGTTTTATTTGTTTGGCTTTTATTTTTATTGGGGGTGAGGAGGAGGAGGTGGGTTTGGATAGAAGGACAAGATACTTCCTTCTAAAGCTTTCCACATGATGAAGTTAATTATCATTTCTTCTCTTCAGACATGGATGGCTCCTTCGTAGGAAGTGCCAACATCTGTTGAGAGAGAGAGAACATCTGTTAGACAAGTGGAGATATTAGGAGATAAGCTGCTTACTCCGACAGTTTGGGCATGATGAAGAAATTATAATAAACTGGAAAATCCAGATTAAAATATGGGCATAATTAGCAGTTTTTAATGTGCCAAATACTATATTGCTGAACACATAATTAATGGGGTCAGAACCTCCCAGTGATTGTCAACAACTCCAGCTCATAGTAGCTCAACAATCTATTCAGAAACATCTACTAGATGGTGGGTCACAGGTTTACTCAGGGTAAATGCTTACAAGTGAGCACACACTAAAATGTTGTCAGCTTGTACAAACTCCAGGCACAGTCTCCTATAACCCAGGTCACTGTGTAGACTTGGTCTCAATGTATGGTGCCACTACTTTAAGTTCATGTAAATATGTGCACGTGCGTGCGTGTGTGTGTGTGTGTACTGTAAGTGCAAATACAATAATGGTAAGGAACACATTATTATGTGGATCTTTACTATTTTTTTAAATTTCACACACGTGATCTTCCCTGTTTCCAACAATCCTGTGAGACAGATTGGCCAAACAATCTCTCCATTTTAAAATTGAGGAAACAATCTCCAAGTGGCTAAATGGTTTGAGTCAGGCTATACAGGACTTGTAAATAATAAATTCAGACATTTAATTCCATATAATGCCTTGAATAAACTCATTAAAATATGAAATGTGTATCCTAAAATTCAAATTTTGACACTGAATCATATATTAGAAGTATAATCCAAAATATCCCCCAACCATATTCCCACCCAATACACACACACTCGCTCCTCTTCTTTCTCTCTGTCTTTCTTATTTAAAGCCTACAACTCTTAACTTCAGTTTCTAGAAAACCTTAAGTTAGAGTTTTGATTTTCCTACTATGCCAGCCTATAATTTTCTTCTTTCCTTCTTTCAATCAGCCAGAAGAGAGAGAAATTTAACCTGACATACATTCTTCTTTTCAAATAGATTGTGTGGTTTTCAAGTTTCAGTATTTAAAAAGATGTATTTTCTTAAAATATTAATAACTTCAGATTTGTATGTTGATAAAATAAGTTTGTGTATAAAAGGGATTGAGTAAATATCAAGAGAACAGACCCTAAGGTTGATTAAAGGTAAAAGTCAAGGTTTTCAATTCTAAGAAACAGTTCCTCTCATTCTTTCCAGCAAAAAGCCTAAAACTCAGAGGAGTCCAAATGTCACCAGAAAAAAATATCTACTTTTTACCCAAGGTGTGTCCAATGTCAGCACAGGAGAGCAGGCTATCTAGTCTAGCCTTATGCATTGTTTCTTGCATTGATAGTTAAGATGTTATTGTGGAAACTGAAGCCAGTGTCACCTGATAACTCTTCTACCTAAAATGATACTGAACACCTGCAAAATAATTTTGATTAGTCAACAGGTCTATTAACAACTTAAAAGGGGTCCTAAACTGTTAAAGAATGTCAGGAATATAAAGGAAGACTAAGATGTGGTAACTCTTCTCAGGAAGAAAACTGGCATATGTAAATCAAGACATCTAGAATAATTAAGTCCTAAACCGAATGAAATTAATCATAAGTGCAATCTAAGTTCATATCTGTGTAATAATCCTCACTGCCACAAAAGAATGAATCTGTTTACTGAGCCCGCATGTAAAGCTTATATCAGTTTCTTCCTTAATATTTTCAGAGTATATCTGGGTTTAAAGACCAATCTTTACGAGGAGATGAAGGAAACTTCAAACATAGCTACTCCAATCTTAATTGTATTACACTTATTGTCATCTGTCTCACAATTGATTCAAAATTATATAGGAGAATTTGACAGTTTTATTGATTTCTCCTCAACCTTGGACTCAGTGAACTGGATTATTCGTAAGTTATCCTTTTGGGACAGGGGATGGTCTGGCTCTGTTGCCCAGGCTGGAGTGCAGTGGTGCAATCATGGCTCACTGTAGCCTCGACTTCCTAGGTTCAAGCAATCCTCCCACAACAGCCTCTGCGGTAGCTGGGACTACAGGCTCACACCACCATGTCTAGCTGATTTTTGCATTTTTTTGTAGAGACAGGGTTGCGCCATGTTGCCCAAGCTAGTCTCAAACTTCTGAGCTCAAGTGATTTGTCTGCCTTGGCCTTCGGAAGTGCTGGAATTACAGGTGTGAGCCACCAAGCCCAGCCTATTTGTAGGATATTCTGTATGAGGTCAATAAAGGTTTTTGGTTACTGATGTTCAAACCAACCTGCTATTTAATACCACTGCCAGAGGAAAAGCAGGTCACAAATTTTCCTGAGGGATGAGAAACAATTTGTAGACGCACATATTTCTTAATAACTTTGGAATTATGTAGATACTTGGTTTATACCATAGAAAATAGAATAGATATTCTTGAAAATTCTAACAATATAATTTAATTGTCCATAAATTAGGAATGGCATCAAAAGAAAATTGATCTTAGTCTTGAAATATTATAAGAAAAAAATACTTATTCTCAAGAATTAAATAAACTAATATCAATCTTTCAGCATAATTATCCAAGTTAATCTCTTCATATGAAATAGATAGGTCAATATGTTATACTTAGCCCCAGAAGACATATTTTGCAATGAATTCTTCTGAGAACCTGTACTAAGAAGCCATGTGATGCAAAACAATCTTTAATATGAGGAAACGGAGCTTTTTATTTCTAGTGAAGGTGTGAAATGGTTTACCATTTCTTTCAAATATTTTCAGACTAAAATCATCTTAGCCCTAATTTAACAAGTGGAACTCTGGAGATTTGAGCAAACCTTCAGTCAAATTCTGAAACACATTCAGAAATATTTCTTGAGCAAAATCCTTACTATGCTCACAAGTCTTGATGCAGTTTCTCCATCTCACAAACAAATAAATATATGTGGAGCCTTGTCTTGGGCCTTAATTTTCACAAAGGAATGTCAACATCACCACATGTGTGTTGGATTCAAGTATTTGTAGCCAAGCATTGGTCTATCTTTGGCTGTGTAAATATAAACAGACTTGACTCACACAAATAAAATGTCTAAAAAATTAGAATGCAAGTGAAATACTAGAATAATATTTATACCATATATGACAATGAGTTCACATCTTTGTTGTATTAAGAATTTTCAAGATGTATTCTGAGATAGAAATGATAATAGTTTTAAGTGACACAACATTTCCAAAGGGCAATGTTGAGACATAATGATTGCATTAGGTTTGGTGCAAAAATAATTGCAGTTTTCACCATTAAAAGTAATGATAACATTACTTTTGTGTGTGTGTGTGTTGGGGGGGCACTGTCCATCTGTCTGTTCCATATGCTTAGTATGCACTAAACACACATTTTAGCAAAGTTCTATTGGCATCACAAATTAGGCACACACACACACACACGAGTAGATGATATGTGTGCTTCCAGAATTTTTTTAAATCTTAGTTTATGGTTATAATGAACAATCTGGATTAGGAACAAACCAAAATTCTGGTGGTCTCCAAAGTGCTTTGCTGAAAACACTGATTACTATTACTGATTACCATAAAGTAATAGTCTAATTAATAGTAACTGCTAACATTCATTGAATGCCAAGAAGAGTGCTTACTACACCTATTTAATATCAAAGTAACCCTCACAACAAACTCATGAAGAAGTTATCATTATAATCTCTAATTTCAGATCAACTTAAGCTCAGAGATGTTAACTTACTCAAAATCACAGAGACATGAAGTGGGAGAGCCAATATTCACACAGCTGAAGCCCAGAGCTTTCCAACTCTTTGTGACTTTTGACTCAGTCAAAATTTCTGTCATTTTTTAGAAAATTTTTTCAAGTAAATAATTAGTCATACACAAATATGATAAGAGTAGTAACCCTGATAACAGCAAAATCTTGGAGACAACGTATGTCTAATATTACATATTGTTTGAGTAAATTATGGTTACACAAACAAGAATATGCAACCATTTAAAATTATTTCTCAAATAATTGTTAAGGTCATGGAAAATGGTCACATATATTGCAATGTGAAAAAAATACATGACTAATGGCTCACATTTGTATGTAAAGTTTTGTATTCATAGATAACAAAATGGCTGGAACAATAAGTATCAAAATGTTTATAGTTACTTCTAGCTAGAGAAATTATAGATTTTCTTTTCTCTTTTTCTAGCTTTCTGTGTTTTCAACATTTTCTATAAATAACATTTATTGCATTTACTTTGTAAGTTGAAAAATTACACAAATTTGTGATTTAATCATAATCCTGTAAGTCCTTGTTGTCCATCTATATTCATTCTATTTTTATCCTTTGGTTTATACTATTTATTTATTTTTTCTTGGTTATAATGTTTTAAATTTATTATATTTATTTATTACAAGTAGTTTACATATATTAGTTATACATATTATTTATTATATGTAGTTTACATATAATCATTTATTTGTGCTTTTATTGTTAAATTTCTTAAATTCTAATGGAATCCCATATATGTATGGTAGCCTCTTCTGGAACCCACATTACATCCATTGGCAGATCTCAAACATATGAATAAACTAACCAACAAAATTGAATAAATGGTCCTTTTAAACCAAAACATAAACCCATTATACTGTGTTTTCATGTTTAATCCTGAATCAGCTGACCATTTTACATAAATTTTTACTAAAAAAATCATTTGATCTAAGAACATCTCCCAGAGCCTGGAACACATTTTTCCAATTCCTGACTTGAAGTTTAGTATCAGTATCATATATATGCTCTCTCAGAGACTTTGTCATATCATAATACCTTTATACACAACTCATAAATGTGCCATGCATTTGCATAGAAATTTACTACTTCTAAGAGCACTTTCACATGCATTGACTCAACTAATCCTCATAAGACTACAACACAAGTATCACTGAACCAACTTAGATAAAAATGCCATGATGGCTACTTATAGCTGATCCTTGAGGCTATTACTTTTTCTAACAGAAGCATGATACTTTACTTGCCAGCACTAATAGATGTGTCAATATTGAATCCATGTTGTATGTTAAGAATTAGTGTTTTCAGCAAAGCACCCCACCAGAATTTTGGTTTGTTCCAAATCAGCATTGTTCATTACAGCCGTGAACTAAGCTTTAAAAAACATTCTGGAAGCACAGATACATCATCTACTTGTGTGTGTGTGCCTGCCTCTAGTTTGTCATGCCAATAGAACTTTGCTAAAATCTGTGTTTAGTGCATACTAAGCATATGGAACACACACACACACACACACACACATACACACACACAGATTTTTCCTGTGGAGAATAATTAAGCTGAAGATGTGTTCTTCCTGGGGGATAAAAATGCAATTAAATGTCAAGTCTTTCCTTTCAAAAGACAGAATAAATGTTCCTTTTTTAAAAAAACTCCAGATGGTTAAATGTATACTTTTGAAATTTTTCTGTTTGAAGATAACTTTTTTGCCTCACAATTCCCCTGAGACTCTTCTCTCCCTCAGTACTCTTAACAGATTTTTTCTCAGCTCTCAAACACTGCTCCAATTAAAGAGGATGTCCATTTCCTTCAAATTTCCTCTTCCATTGGTGTCCTCAGTGACCCGCCCTTCTCTGTAATGGCTCCCTGGCCAGCTCACATTCTAGAACTCCAACTGATTCAGCCTGTCATCTCTCTCTGCACTTGCACCAGACACATATCTTTGAAAACACTACTGACACAGCTTCTAGCAATACCTATCAGCCATGGAGGGATTTTTCTGAATTCGATTTTAGCCTCTTTCTTAATTTTTTCGACTCTCAGGTGCAATTAGGAATCACAAATACAAAAATGAATTATACTGATTCCCTAACCATAATCTACATCACAAAAGTAGGTGCTACCTCACTGTATGGAGATAATTCATAAACAATGACCAAAGAACCAGAGAGCTATTTCAGCAGCAGGCTAATCAATATTATGAAAAATGGAGTGTTTGTGAAGAGGGAAAGACCTAGCCTAGTGTGATAGTAATCTAGTTAAAAATCCTCAAACTTGCAACAAAAGAGATTCCTCTACATTCTTTCAGCCATTTTTTTAAGTAGGATATTCCACAAATCATTTTATGATAGGCTTTCTACTGCAGACATCAAATGAAAGATTCTTGAATAAATACATGAACTCTAAGGTGTTGGCATTATGCATATGTTTGATGCATCACATTTTAAGCTCCGAGTTTCTGAAACATGTAAAAATGTCTAAGCCTGCCTGTGAAGATGTCTATCTTATAAAAGTGGTCAGAAGTGTCGAAGTTCTCAACTCTTACTTTGAATTTGTGCAAAGCATTAACCATCACGTTGAAAGATTCATAATTTAGCCTTTTTTTCTCTCACATGAGCTTAGCTTTGACTTTGCCAAAAATGTGGGCATTTTGCCTCTAAAAACAACAAGTGGTTGTATTCTGCATATTCTCATCTTCCCTTGATGACACCCCTGATTGCATCTAACCTGCCAGCAGAGCTGGACTGGAAACAAGAGCTTTCATTTGGCCATGAGAACAAAGAACAATTGTTTCTGTTAAGCAGTGAAGTTTCTAATGCAGCCAGAGATTACAGAAAAGAATCCTCATAAGGGAAGAAGAAAAAAACTCCCCATCATGTCAGCGTTGTCAGTGACCAAAGCCATTCTCCAATGTATGACCTATGGCCCTCAAAGCAGAGGAATATTTCTTCCTCTATAAAGTGAGTGTTATTTGATTAAATGAATGTTTCTCTAATAAATAGCATACTTAAGGTCTTTCAAAAAGCTCTGAACAACCGTCTTATCCGGAGCCAAATAAAAGATATATTGGCAAAAACAAAACTTTCATCCAAATTAATAATGTCTTTATATATCCCTGTCCAGATCTGCATTGACTCAAGAATTGGGAGGCATTTCCCCAGTAATCATTCTGTAACCACTGAGTTTTCTAGCAAAGCCAGTGACCTCTGCATCGAGTGAGGTTCACAGGACCTATTTCTGAGGTTGTCTTTGTCTTCCTGTCCATTACCACTGTGTGATATTCATTAGTCAATCACAAAAGAGCAGATTATTTCACATGTCAGTACAAAGGCACTTTGGATCTCACTTAAAATTAAAAAATAAAATAAAACTTAATTTCAATAGAGAATATATACTTCCCCGCCCCACTCTTTGTTTTGTTTTGGTTTTTAATCTTCATTATTCTTTTCTTTTTGAAATTGAACTTGTTGGCAGGGATAGACTATCTGCCTATTTTGAAAATGACATTAGTAAAAAGCAAAATCCTAGTGATAGTTCAGAAGCCTGAATGAGTGGATCATCTTGGGCCATCACCTTTTGGGCACCATCCCAGATACAAAGTCATTGCTCATTTGGGCACTAATTGCTATCCTTCTTCGTGGTTATTGGAGAATTAAGCAAGCAGATTACTCTTTCACCTTCCTATGTGAAACTTCCCCATATTACACCATCTCTGGTAAGGTAGTAAATGGGAAATTTTACTCCTTCTTGTCTTATAATATATGCCACAACAACTTGAAAGATTAACACAAATTAAATAGCAATTATACTTCCACAATCTTTTAGTCTTCAATTTGAGCTAATTTATCTCTGAATTAAATAATAATTCGAATAATAACAGTTATTTTTTATTCAACACTGACTTTGTTTACCTGCCTTTTCTAAGTGCTGTAAATATATAATTTAATCATACAACAACTTCATAAGGATTTATTTTCAGGGCATATTAATTAGGGTATAAGAAAAGTAACAGTAATGAGACAGCCAAAGTGCAATGGCTCAGAAAAGGCAAAGGTTAATTTGTCTTTTATAATGGACCCTGATTCCTGAGGTTGTCCAGTGACTCTGTGGTGGAGGCAGCTCTATCTCAACTGTGGTTTCCACTTCTGTATCTTAAGTGACTGCTACAGTTGTCACCATGATCCGGATAGGATGAAGTGGGAACTAGAAAGTACTGGGAAAGCAGTGGACCTCTAAGAAGTACCTAGAATGTTACAAACATCACTTCCTGCAAACAAGCAGGATAAGGAGAGATTCACTAAGGTGTTTTTGCACAAAGAGACTCCTTATTAATAGGGATGCTATGGTTTGCAATGTATGGAAAATGCACGGTTGAGGTAATTGCCATTCATCTGTGTAATCATGAGGAAAACACTGACCTCCTCTGGATTTACATTTCTTTTTAAGTAAAATTTAAAAGTTCAATTACATCATTTCCAAGGTGTCCTAAAGCTCTAAATTTAATGATTATGTTTAGAAACATGTACATATAAAATAAAACTGATAATGTACCATAGATTAGGAATTTAGAGGAACCAGAATTTTGTCCAATTTGTCACAGGATGAGATTGGGAGAGGCTGTCCCTTTTGTTTGATTTTTACCATTTAATAGCCAACATTATGCAAAATAAGTTTCATGTAACATTAATTCCATAAAATTCTCTGAGAAAAACAAAGGCAGTTCTATGATATTTTAACTGAAATACTTTTGGTTAAAAATGAAAAATAAAGAACTGGATTAATAAAAAGGGATAATGTCTATAAGGAATATAGAATGTCAGGCCACCATTTATGCTGTTTGGGCAACTTAGCCATTCCAGCCTGTGGGCTTTGGAAGCAGTACCCTAGCATAGCACGGCTACTCTATAAAAGTGTGGCCACACTGCTTTTTTAATCAGGTTCCAAATCCCCTTCCTCCTCACTGGACAGAACCTCCCAACTGGGGTCTCCAGCCACCCCCACCAGTGTTCTCCAGTCTACAGAAATTTGAAAACTCCCTGGGATAAAACTCCCAGAGGGTGGGGCAGACCTCCATATTTGCTGTTCAGGCAACTTTGCAGTTCCAGCCTTTGGGCTTGGAGAGTCCAAGCTGACAGCAGGTGGAGGTGATACCCCAGCATGGCACAGTACCTCCATGAAAATGTGACCAGACTGCTTCTTTAAGTGGTTCCCAACCTGTTCCCAACCCTGTTCCTCATCACTGGGTGGACTCTCCCAACCAGGGTCTCTGGTCACCCCCACTGGTGTTCAGCTGATAGAGGTTTTGGGTATCCCCAGGATGGAGCTCACAGGAGAAGGGGTTGGCCTTCATCTTTGCTGTTTCAGTAACTTAGCTGTTCCAGCCCTTGGGTTTCAGAGTGTTCAAGGTGACAGGTGAGGGAGGGGGTGGGGGCTGAAGTGGACCTCCAGCACAACACAGCTGCTCTAAGAAAATATGGCCAAACTACTTTTTTTAAAGCAGATCGCTGATCCCATTCCTTCTGACTGGGTGAGACCTCCCATCTAGGGTCTCCAACCACATCCTACAGGTCCACTCAGGCTGACAAAAGCTCCATACCTTCTTGGGATGGAGCTCCCAGAGGAGGGTGCAGGCTGCCATTTTTTCTGTTTCATAACCTTCACTGGTGATACATCCGGGTACTGGAAAATTCGAGGTAACCAGGGACTGGAGTGGACCCCTAGGATACTGTAGCAGCCCTATGGAAAAGGGGTCAGACTGTTGAAAGAAAAAAAAAAAATCCATTCAAAGGTCAGCAACATCAAAGATTGAAGGTAGATAAGCCCATAAAGATGAGAAAGAATCAGCACAAGAATGCTGAAAACATAAAAAGCCAGAGTGCCCTCTTTCCTTCAAATGACCACATCACCTCTCCAGCAAGGGTTTAGGACTGGGATGAGGCCGAGATGGCTGAAATGACAGAAGTAGAATTCAGAATATGAATAGGAACAAAATTTACTGAGCTAAAAGAGTACATTGTAACCCAATGCAAGGAACCTAAAAATCATGATAAAACATTGCAGAAACTGACAGACAACATTATTAGCTGCTACAAAAACACACTGAAGTATACAGACCAGTGAAACTATAAAGCAACCACATAAACAAGTCTACAAAATAACCAACTAACATCATGGTGACAGGAACGAATCCACACATAACAACACTAATTTTAAATGTAAATAAGATAAATCCCCCAAATTAAAAGACACAGAGTGACAACCTGGATAAAGAACCAAGAATCATCAGTATGCTGTCTTCAAGAGACTAATCTCACATGCAAAGACACATATAGACTCACAATAAAGAGATGGAGGAAAATCTACCAAGCAAATGGAAAACAGAAAAAAGCAGGGGTTGCAATCTAAGTTCCTGACAAAACAGATTTTAAACCAACAAAGATCATAAAAGACAAAGAAGGGCATTATACAGTGATAAAGGCTTTAATTCAACAAGAATATCTAACTATCCCAAATACACATGTAACCAATAAAGGAACATCCAAATTCATAAAGCAAGTTTTTAGAGACCTTCACAGAGACTTTGATTCACACACAATAATAATGGGAAACTATAACACCCCACTGACAATATTAGACAGATCACTGAGACATAAAACTAATAAAGATATTCAGCATCTGAACTCAGCACTAGATCAAATGGACCTGATAGATATCTACAGAACTCTCCACTCAAAAACAACAGGTTATATATTCTTCTCCTCACCACGTGGCACTTACTCTAAAACCAATCACATAATTGGAAGTAAAACACTCCTCAGCAAATGCAAAATAACTGAAATCATAACAGTCTCTCAGACCACAGCACAATCAAATTTGAAATAAAGACTAAGATATTCACTCAAAACCATACAATTACATGAAAATTGAATAACCCACTCCTGAATGACTTTGGGGTAAATAATGAAATTAAGGCAGAAATCAAGTTCAACAAAACTAATGAGAACAAAGATACAACATACCAGCCTAACATGACAACTAAAAGAACCAGAAAACCAAGAGCAAACAAATCCCAAAGATAGCAGGAGACAAGAAATAACCAAAATTAGAACCATGAACAACAATTTATAGGATCAATGGATCCAGGAGTTGATTTTTTGAAAATATTAATAAGATAGAACACTAGCTAGACTAACAAAGAAGAAAAGAGAGAGGATTCAAATAAACCAAATCAGAAATGACAAGTCTACATTACCATTGACTCCACAGAAATATGAACGACCATCAGAGAATATTTTGAACACCTCTCTGCACATAGAAAATTTAGAAAAACAGATAAATTCCTGGACACATACACCCTCACAACACTGAGCCAGGGAGAAATTGAATCCCTGAACTGACCAATAATGAGTTCTGAATTTGAGGCAGTAATAAATAGTCAGCCAACCAGAAACACCCCAGGACCAGATGGATTCACAGCTAAATTCTACTAGAGGTATAAAGAAGAGCTGGTACCATTCCTACTAAAACTATTCCAAAAAACTGAAAAGTGGGATATCCTCCCAAGCTCATTCTACTAGGCCAGCATAATTCTGATACCCAAACCTGGCAGAGATACAGCAAAAAAACAAAAAACAAACAAACAAAAAAAAAAAAAAAAAAAAAAGAAAGAAAGAAAACTTCAGGCCAAAATCCTTTATTAACATTGATGCAAAAGTCTTCAACAAAATACTGACAGACTGACTTCAGCAGCACATCAAACAGCTTATCCACCACAGTTAGGGAGACTTCATCCCCAGGATGCAAGTTTGGTTCAACATACACAAATAAATAGATGTGATTCATCACATAAACAGAACTAAAGACACAAAGCACATGATTATCTCAAACAATGTAGAAAAGGTTTTCAATAAAATTCAATATCCCTTCATTTTGCACATTTTCAATAAGTTAGGTCTTGAAAAAACATACCTAAAAATAATAAAAGCCTTATATGACAAACCAACAGCCAACATTATACTGAATGGGCAAAAGCTAGAGGCATTCCTTGCAAACTGGCACAGAACAAGGATACCCTCTTTCACCACTCCTATTCAACATAGTATTGGCAGTTCTGGCCAGGGCAATCACGCAAGATAAAGAAATAAGGGGCATCCAAAGAGGAATAGAAGAAGTCAAACTACCCCTGTTTGTGGAAGACATGATCCCATATCTAGAAAACCAATTAGTCTCAGCCCAAAAGCTTCTGAAGCTGATAAACAACTTAAGTGAAGTCTCAGGATATGAAATCAATGTGCAAATATCACTAGCATTCCTATAAACCAACAACAGTCAAGCCAAGAGCCAAATCAGGAACAAACTCCCATTCACAATTGCACAAAAAGAATAAAATACTTAGGAATACAGCTAACTAAGGAGGCAAAAGGTCTTTATAAGAAAAACTACAAACTACTCTTCAAAGAAGTTACAGAGTACAGAAACAAATGGAAAAACATTTCATGCTCATGGATAGGAAGAATCAATATTATTAAAATGACCATACTGCCCAAAGCAATTTATAGATTCAATGCTATTCCCATTAAACTACCATTGACATTCTTCACAGAACTAGAGAAAACTATTATTTTAAAATTCATTTGAAATCAAAGAGGAGTCCAAATAGCAAGGCAATCCTAAGTAAAAAGAACAAAGCTGGAGGCATCATGCTACCTGACTTTAAACTATACTACAGGGCTACAGTAACCAAAACAGCATGGTACAGGTACAAAAACAGACATATAAACCAATGGAACAGCATAGAGAACCCAAAAATAGGACCACACTCCTGCAACTATCTGATCTTTGACAATCCTGATGAAAACAATAAATGTGGAAAGGATTTCTCATTCAATAAATGATGCAGGGATAACTGACTAGCCATATGCAGAAGATTGAAACTGGGTCCCTTCCTTACACCATACACAAAAATCAACTCAAGATGGATTAAAGACTTAAATGTAAAACCCAAAACTATAAAAACGCTGGAAGACAATCTAGGCAATATGATTCAGGATATAGGCACAGGCAAAGATTTTATGATGAAGATGCCAACAGCAACTGCAACAAAAGCAAAAGTTGACAAGAAGGATTTAATTAAACAAAAGAGCTTCTGCACAGCAAAAGAAACTATTATCAGAGTAAACAGACAACCTACAGAATCAGAATCAATTTTTGCAGCAAAATATGCATCTGACAAAGGTCTAACATCTAGCATCTATAAGGAACTTACATAAATTTATAAGAAAAAAATATAAAAATAAGCAAATGACATGAACACACACTTTTCAAAACAAGACATACATGTGGCCAACAATCATATTTTTAAAAGCTCACATCATCAATCATTAGAAAAATTCCAATAAGAACCACAAAGAGATATCATCTCACATCAGTCAGAATACCTATTATTAAAAATTTAGAAAATAAGATACTGGAAAGGTTGTGGAGAAAATGGAATGTTTATACAGTGTTGGTGGGAGTATAAGTTAGTTCACCCATTGTGGAAGACAGTGTGGCAATTCCTCAAACACCTAAAGACAGAAATACCATTTGACCCAGCAATCCCATGACTAGGTATATACCCACCTATTACAAAGACACATGATGCACATATACATTCATTGCAGCATTATTCACAATAGTGAAGACATGAAATCAACCTAAATGCCCATCAATTATCATTGGTTAACTGGTTAAAGAAAATGCAGTATTAACATATATATGCCATGGAATACTATGTAGCCATAAAAAAGAACAAGATCATGTCCTCTGTAGGGATGTGGATGGAGCTGGAGGCCATTATCCCTAGCAAATTAACACAGGAACAGAAAACCAAGTACTGCATGTTTCACTTATAAGTGGGAGCTAAATAATGAGAATGCATGGACACATAGAGGGGAGCATCACACTCTGTGGCCTTTCAGAGGGTGGAGGGTGAGAGGAGGGAAAGGATCAGGACAAATAAATAATGGGTACTAGGCTTAATACCTTAGTGATAAAATTATGTGTACAACAAACTCCCATGACACAAGTTTACCTATGTAACAAACCTACACTTGTACCTCTGAACCTAAAATAATTTTTTTAAAAGAGGGAATATAGAATGTCTTATGGAGCCTAAATTCAGGAATCTGATTGGATTTGAGACAGCACGACCCAAGGACACAAATGCTCTCAGGACTTTTTCTCTCTCTCTCTTTCCCACTTTATTCTTCTTTTTCTTGGTAAAACCCAGGCTTCTTTCACTCATATATGGCAAGAAAAGCTATTAACAGTTCTTGCACGTTATAATTCACCCAAAAACCAGGTACGCAAGCAAAATTGGCCAAATTTTCTTTCAGTTTCAAATTCAAAAATCTTGGAGAAAAGACTCATTGGCTCTTTTGGGTCAAGTTCTTTCTCAGGCAAAGTAGCAGAAGCAAGGTCACACTGTAACATGGCTGCCCTCTGCAAGCAAGAACATTTCATGCTCATGGATAGGAAGAATCAATATTATTAAAATGACCATACTATTACCATAATATTATAAATACTATGACCATAATATTATAACATGACCAAATGAAGTAACTCCTGGAGGAGATTCTGGGCCCATAATCCAACAAACTTAGAGATTGCTATACAAACATAGAAAATGCTGCTTTACTGTAAGCCTTTCTTAGAGAGACACAAAGCATACTAGCAAAATTAAAGCAATCAAAATCCTAAGATTAACTGTTTAAATTCATGTTCCACAAAAAATTTAACAAATTTTCAAAAAACTATCTACACACACACGTATACATGTGTGCACAGATAGTTATATATATATATATATATTTTTATATATATAATACATATGAATGGATAAATAATATATACAATGCATTTTAAAAGCTTTCTCTGGAAATTAATCTGTGTCATTATTCCAACTGAGTTTACTTTAAAACAGTCACTCAGTGGATCACTAACATTATCAAATAGCTTGCATACTTTCACATTAACACTTTGCATACCCTGGGAACCCAATGAAAGGTGAGTTAACCCTCTGAATGTTTTGAAATCTGGAACAACTAGCACACACCACAATCAGGTTTGTTAGATAGAGTCATATCATAAAGAGTAACTATTTCACACAAGCAATAAGGTTAGAAAAAGTTAAGGTCTCTCCTCTAAAATTTGCTGTGGGAAGATATCCTGTGCATTGAAAATAGTATTTACTAACAAACAAATTATGATAAAGCATTGCCTCATCCTAAAATAACATGTAGTTCAGAACACTGTGATAAACGACATGATTGGTACTTAATTGGTGCTGTAGTAGGCTTGAAAGCAGAAAGGAGGAATCACTACCTATTTGGGCATGAAGGAAAAGCCTTAAGGACTTTATTAGGTGAACAGTGGAGGCACTCTATGGTGGAATTCTGAGATTAGGAAAAATTACATATGAAGGCAAAAAGCTTTAGGACATATCCTGGCATACATATATAAATAAACAATAAGTTACAGTATATGATATGATTTGAATCTGTGTTCTCCCACAAATATTATGTCAAATTGCAATCCCCAGCACTGGAGGTGAGGCCTTCTGCTCGAACCCTGTGATGCCATGGCTTACCCTTCACCTTCCACCATGACTGTAGGTTTCCCAAGGTCTCCCCAGAAGTCACTATGCTTTCTGCACAGCTTGCAGAACCATAAGCCCACTAAACCTCTTTTCTTTATAAATTAACCAGTCTCTAGTATTTCTTGGTAGCAATGCAAGAAGAGACTAACACAGAAAACTGGTACCAAGGAGTGGGGCATTGCTATAAGGAAACCTGAAAATGGGGAAGCGGCTTTGGAACTAGGTAACAGGCAGAGGTTGGAACAGTTTGGAGGGCTCAGAAGAAGACAGGGAGATGAGGGAAAGTTTGGAACCTCCTAGAGACTTGTTGAATAATTATGACCAAAATGCTGATAGTGATATGAACAGTGAAGTCCAGGCTGATGAGGTCTGAGATGGAAGTGAAGAACTTATTGGGAACTGGAGTAAAGGTCACTTTTGCTATGCTTTAGCAGAGACTAGCAGCATTATGCCCCTGTTCCAAGGATCTGTAGAATTTTGAACTTGACAGTGATGATTTAGGGTACCTGGTTGAAGGAATTTCTAAGCAGTAAAGTCTTCACAATGTGGCCTGGGCTGCTTCTAACAACCAATGCTCATATGCGTGAACAAATAAATGACCTGAAACTAGAATTTAAATTTAAAAGGAAGCAGAGTGTAAAAGTTGGAAAATTTACAGCCTGGCCTTGCAGTAGAAAAGAAAAGCCTACTTTCTGGGGAGGGGTTCAAGCAGGCTGTAGAAATTTGTGTAAGTAAAGAGGTGCCAAGTGCTGAGAGCCAAGACAATGGAAAAATGGCCTCCAAGGCATTTCAGAGACCTTTGAGGTCACCCCTCCCTTGACAGGCCCAGAGGTCTAGGAGGAAAGAATATTTCCTGGGCCAGACCCAGGACCCTGCTGCCCTGCCCAGTCTTGAGACATTGTTCCCTACATCCCAGCCACTCCAGCTCCACCCATTGCTCATAGGGGCGCAGTTACAGCTCAGGCCACTGCTTCAGAGGGTGCCAGTCCTAAGCCTTGGTAGTTTCCACATGGTGTTAAGCCTTCAGGTGCTCTGAGTGCAAGTTTGGGGCTTGCAAGCCTCTACCTAGATTTCTGAGGATGTACGGAAAATCCTAGATGTCCAGGCAGAAGCCTGCTGCAGGGGCACAGCCCTCACAGAGAACCTCTACTAGGGCAGTGCAGAGGGAAAACACTGGGTTGGAATTCCCATGCAGAGTTCCCACTGGGTCTAGTGGAGCTGTGAGAAGAAGGCCACCATTCTCCATATCCCAGAATGATAGATCCACTGGTGGCTGGCACCCTTAACCTGGAGGAGCTGCAGGCACTCCATGTCACCCCAGGAGAGTAGCTGTGGGGCTGAATCCTGCAAAGTCACAGGGTTGGAGCTGCACAAGCTGCAAAGGGTTGGAAGCCCACCCCTTGTATCAGTATGCCCTGGATGTGAGACATGGAGTCAGAGGAGATTATTTTTTAGCTTTAAGATTTAATGACTACCCTGCTGGATTTCAGACTTTCATGGGGACTGTAGCCCCTTTCTTTTGGCCAATTTCTCTCTTTCGGAACAGGAATATTTACTCAATGCCTAGACTTCCATTGTGTCTTGTAAGTAACTAACTTGTTTCTCATTTTACATGGTCATAGGTGGAGAAGACTTGCCTTGTCTAGGATGAAACTTTGGACTTTTTAGTTAATGCTAGGATAAGTTAACACTTTGGGATACTGTTGGGAAAGCATGGTTGTATTTTGTAAAATGAGAAGGACATGAGATTTTGGAGGGATCAGGGGCTGAGTGATGTGACTTGGATCTGTGCCTCTGCCCAAATCTCATGTTGAATTGTAATCCCCAATGTTAGAGGTGGGATCTGGTGGGAGGTGATTGGATCATGAGGGTAGATTTCCCTTTCAGTTCTGCTCCCATAATAGTGAGCGAGTGCTCACAAGATCTGGTTGTTTAAAAGTGTATGGTACCTTCCCACTCTCTTCCTTCTGCTCTGGCCATGTGAAGTCCTCACTTCCCCTTCCCCTTCCATCATAAGTCTCTGAGGCCTCCCCAGAAGCCACTATGCTTCCTATATAGCCTGCAGAACCATGAGCCAATTAAACTTCTTTTTTAAAATAAATTACTCAGTGTTAGGTATTTTTTTATAGCACTGGGAATGAACTAACACAGTATATGCCTGGAAGTAATATCAAGTTGAGGGTAAAAAGCAATTATGTCTGAATGCTAATTTAAAGAATTTAAACTTTATCTTATATGCAGCTAGAAGACTTTGATATTTTTTACGTTCTTCTTTGTTTTCTGCTTTTATTTTTGACAAAGAAATGTTTTCTTCAAAGTACTTAAAAAAATTAAGGCATCAGTGATGTACTGAAAAATGCACAATGCGCAAGCAAGAGAAAAGCAGTTAGTCTCTTCCTTGATGTGGCAGATTATATTTTCCAAAGATGACTACAACAATATCCCCCACTCCATACCGTGTTTCTACAACGTGACACTGATATTCCTCCCATCAATTGGTGGGGTCTATCTCCTTACCCTTGAAGCAGAGTGAATTTTTGTGACTGCCTTGTGTGATAAAATGCAACAGAATTGATAGTTCCTGAATTCCAAAACGAGGTCATAAAATGCTAAGCACTTCTGTCTTGCTGTATTGGGAAGGTAGCTCTAAAAACCTAATTACCATGCTGTGAAATCTAAACTAATGCAGTCTGAGAGACCACATGAAAATGTTACTGTACATGTAGGTCTTTCAGCTGACAGCCCAACTAAGGTGTCAGCCAACAGCCAGCATCAACTCTCAGACATGTAAGAGTAGATGCCTCCAGATGTCCCAAGATTCTAGCCATAAAAAAATATTCTCTGTCTTCAAGTCTTCCCAGCTGAGGCCCCAAACACTGTAAACTAGAAACAAACCGAGTCTTCTGAAGAATTGCTTGGACCAGGAAGTTATCTGGGGCCAAATGATGTTTCCAGTGAGGGACAGAGTTGTGAAACATCAGCTTGGGGATCTGGGTGGAGAATTCACTGCAGTCTAGACCTTGAACTCAGATTGACTCCTTCTCGTGGTAAGTTCACCCTATCTGAAAAAAGTTTCCACCATATTCTGGTTGGTCTTGTTTTCTGGAGAAACTTACAAGAGAAATATTAGTGGAATGAACTATAGCCCCCACTGCTGCTGTTGTTCTTCAGGCCATAATTGTTCCTCACCATCCTCCTTTCCACCGCCAATTCAAATTGCCTTCATCCTTGTCTAGGATATTTAATTCATCCTAATTCTAATGGCAAACATACAATCCCCTGCTTTCCAAAGAATACAAGCATGAAACAAACATTTTATCTTCCTGCTTCTGAAACTTATAATAAAATCACATTTCTCCTCCCTATTCCCCTTGCCATTTCAATTGAGATATTAGGAGAATAAGCTAGACAGATTGTCTTGTAGCATGACCTAGACCTTCAAGCTGTTGGTCTGAATCTCTAACTACCATGCTTTTCTCCAGCTTTGGCTGAGGAACATGGGATTGACAAGAGATGCCCAAATGTATCACCTAGGTACAAAGCATATTATTCCCTTTCCATGTTGTCTAGCAGCAGCCCTGACTCTTGCTAATGATCAGAGTCAAATATTTATCCCTGCCAGCCTGCTGACTCCATTCTTGCCTACTGCTGCCTTACCACAAGAACCCTGGAGTAATTAAAGGCCTACTAAGCATTGTACTTCTTCTTTATGGGTAGAAAAGACACAAAGATTTGGCCTTTATTTTGGAGTGAATGTCACAGCATGCCCCAGTCTGTAATATTCCCAAAAACGTCACTGATGTTGTATGTACTTGAATCTTCACAGTGCTCCTCTCTTTCCTTCTGTCTCACCAAATCTTCAAAAAAAAAACTGCTGCTTCTTATTAATTTGATACAATTATATCATCGATATAGTAGATGAATAAGATGTTCTCTGAAATGTCCAGACAATGCAGATCCTTTGGACTATATTATAACAAAGAGTGGGAGAGTTAACATGGCCCTGGGGAAGGCTTAGAAATATATGCTGCTGTCCATGAATGCGAACGATCTCTGATCATCCTTCTTGTTTATGATCTTGGGAAAGTAACGTACTTTAGTTTCATCTTCTGTAAAATAAGAATTTAAACTAGTACCATTTCCTGATTGGCTATACACATTAACAAAATTTCATTGATATAAAATAGGAGGTAATTTTTTTCCTCCTTATGCAGGAATTTGTTGTGTGATACAAAATGTCTAGCAGGACTTCTGATAAAGAGTAAGCGCCCCAATATTAATTAATTAATTTATTTATTATTATTTAATATTTGAAAATTAGATAATACCAGACATTGTCAATGTTCTTTATTGTCTTATTTATAAACATGTTTGCTTTTTAAATTTCCAGACAAATTGAAGAGATTGATGTCAGTCCAAAGAGAGGCTTTCCCTCTCTTTGAAGTAATCAAAACAAAGGGCTCTGAACAGAAGGGAGTTATGCCTCTTAACAGTCAAAAAGCCTGAGAGGATATTCAATGACCACTTAAACCCACTCTTTCCATCCAGTAGCCCATCTTAACTCTGGAACTTTTTGAATAAACACTTTTCAAAAGTACAAATCATTACTCATATATTTCACACTCAGAGTTTACTGAGAGTTTAGGTGCTCAATATTTAGAGTTATATAATCTGCCTCAATTTTGAAATGATGAGGTTTAAGAATTTATCATAATCTTCCAACAGCATTTCTTTACTAAATACATTTGACAAGTCAAGGCCCTACTTAATACATTACACAGACCATAGAAATTAAGTGACCAGCTTCTAATACAAATGCAGAGCATTCAGGCTTTCTCACATATTGTAACTGCTAACGTGGAGTCATCTGTTAATGTCACGTCCTCCAGAAGAACATTTAAAAATTTATAAAAACTTGTCCAGTACTTGTTCAGAAAAGGATTATTATCTAAATGGAAAGTAGTATCATCAGTGTTTGGTTACATCTGAACTCCACCAGTTAGATATGAGGTCTTGAGAAAGTTAATCACTACTGTCTTTAGTTTCCTCAAATGTAAAGTAACAAGGATATTTATAGGTTTGCTTTTATTGAATGAAAAAACTTATGAATGAAAAAAACTAAAGTTACAAACAATACCAAATCTATGGTAACTATGATCATAAATGTTAGCTATCATTATGACAGTATAGACTGTTAAAGTTCTGTCTATTTTCATTTCTACCATTATAAACTACCTGGATTTTGTGTCTTCTCCCAAATTTAAATTATGGTTTCTTGAAGATCTCTTCTCCTTATTAGTTTATATAACTTAACACAACAAATTCCTACATAAGGAAGAAAAAAAATTAACTCCTATTTTATAAATTGAGACAAACGTGATACACCATTTATCAAACACCTTTTAAAAAAAGAAAACAGTTATCATTTCAATTTACACAGGAAACCACACACTCTGTTTGTGAAGAATTTTCCCTCCCTGTGTTTCTCAGCATAGAAACTACCACAATCAAACTGCACACTGGCAGTGGCGAAAAAATCTCCCACATTCTGATAGGCTTTGGTGTTTGATTCTTGTTTACATTTTTCAAACAATAGGTCTCTAGGTCCTCTGGAGTATTTACCCATCTTTCTTGGGACTAAGTTTGGCCTGCCCTGTCTTTATATCACAAGGGCTCCAGTGGGAGGTAAGCAACACTAATTCATGTTAATATTAATGACAAACAGACCATCATCTGCTTTCCAAAGAGTGAACACATGGAACAAACATTCCCTCCTCCTGCCTTTAAATGAAATCTCATTTTTCCTCCATATTCCCTTGGCCATCCCATTGAGATGCTGTTAGGCGAATTGAGCACATTTGTGGAAACTCTAAAGCTGGTTAAGAAATATTTTAACTTCTTTTGTAGCATTCTTGATCTTGGAAGGCTTATCTAAAGCTGATACATACCCAGGAAAAAAACCCATTGTATTTTGTCTTCATGCAAAACAAAAGCAAGCTCTTTAATCTCCTGCCTAGTTCCAATGAAACCAAGCCAAGAAAATACTCCAGTCAGTAAAAATTAGTGTGTGAAGGTAGTGTACAGAAAAAAAAAAAACAACCTTGTTTCCAATTATACTTTTCAAGGTCTGATCGACAACTAGCGGGAAAGTCCAGATTTCTTTATAGAAAACTTCTAACTAAAAGGTAAGTTAAATTTTTAATAGATCTGAAAAAGTTTTGGAGCAAAAATCATTGCTGGGTGAGGAAATTTTATTAAAAATTATTGAGGAATTTTTCAAGTGTGGAAATACTGTGCTCAAAAATAAAGTTTTACTGGATTAAAAATAACAAAACCAAAGTAAAACATGAATGCAACATATTCATGATAAGGATACACACAGTAGCATAATAAGGAAGGGCTCACTTCATTATAAGCATCCTTTCTTTGATAAATTTCTTTGTATGATTTCCTAGAACCAGTCATATGCATGGTAGATGAATGCCATAATTAATTTAAAATATAATTGCAGGTCCATTCTTACAAAAGGAGTAAATATACCTAAATATACATGAAGATTGAATTATCCTAGGATTTTTCATATTACACCAATATTTGGTCTTATTTATATTTGACTAATTTTTGAGCGTGTGTGTGTATATATATGTGTATGTGTATATATATATATCTTAATAAGTATTTCTCAAATAAATTATCTCATTTAACCTAAACGCTATTGAAAGGCTGTGTTTAAAAGCATGATATCAAGAACCAGATGCTCTGATTTCATCATCTCAGGCCTGTTAATTACTCATCATATGACCTTGAACACACAAGTTACTTATCTTCACTGTGCCTCAATTTTCTCATCTGAAAAATTGGAATAATAGTAATAATAATAATAATAATTAACTACTTTGTAAGATGTTGTGATTATTAAATGTTAAGGTATAAGGTATACATGTAAATTCTCAGTGTAGGGTTCAGAAAATATTAGCTATTATTACTCATGAGGTAAATATTATTTTTGAACTATTATACAAAAGAATTAAATCTTAATCACTAAGTTACAAAAATTTCTCAGGTATCTATAAAGAAATAAGCATTTTTATTTTCTCCCGTTCAGAGGAATGAGTGTCACATGGTAGCAAACTGACCCAATTTGGTATCTTACAATTATTGGGTTATTTTGGGTACATATTGTTAGCTTTGGTAGGTATTCTTACCTGCAGCCTTGCTGTTGAGTAGAATAATGTTATAAATAAATGTTCAAACCACATTCTGCCACACACATAAACTTTTAACAGTTAAAATGCCACAAAAATACTAACACAAACAGCTCTACAAGCTCGATGAAATACCAGCTCTCTATAATTTTAGATATTCAACAGGATCCTGCATAAAAGGTTAATGAAAGACAGAAAAAGCAAACTCTAGAGGCAGAATTCAGCTACCCCAGTAGGAGTCAGGGGGAAAAAAAAAAAAGAAGAAAGAAAAGCCCTCAGATGAACACACTCATACCAGATGGGTCTGGAATCCTAAACCAAGAAATTAGTCTCAAGAAATGTAGGCTATCAAGTTCACTAAATTCTGAAATCCTGTCCATGCAGGAGCCCCAGATCAATATATCTAGCCAATCCCAGATCCACATCTTGAACATAACTAATTTTGCCAATGAAAGAAACATTTCTACATCCAATGCACTAATTACCATGCCATCTGGCGTTGATCTGAGATGAAGAGAACTGAACACTTGCTTGGATTAGACACCTCCAAAGTGTAGGATTTTGATTAGCGTCTTTCAAGTGCTAGCCAACCACCCCTCCCCTCCAGCATGTGCATTCCATATTTGGTTATTGTGAATTTTAAGTAACCACACCCCACCCCCACTCCACAAATTAAAACTGAGCGCACACATACACACACGACACTGCCTAGGCTGAAGTATTTTAAATTACATACACTGCCGTTAAGAAACAGAGAAGGAAGAACAGATGATACATTTTGGTCATACCACGATATCCAATAGACTTTTATATTAATATATGATAGAATTATTTTTTGAACCTTGACTAAAATTAGTATTAGGCACAGGGATATTGCCTGACTAAAAGTTGGGAATTTGAAGATCTATGCCTATATAGTTAATTATAGTTATAGTTTATAATTTATAATTATAGTTTGTAATTATAGTTTCAGTTAGAAACTCTTAAGTAAAATCATAAGATGTCAGTTTTGAAAAAATTTCTAAGGAATGAAAGAATAATATGTTTTATAGTATGTAATTTAAAATACTCATTTAGACCTACAGTCTCTGACCCCTTTTTCTACTTTCTCCTAAAGCATAGGAAGTGATAGAGCATACAGAAGCTAGAGAAAGAATAGCCCCAACTAAAAGTACTCACAATTAAAAGTATTGAAAACCTCTATGCATATTTTGCTCCCAAAACCCCATCACCTGTAAGCCAACTCTGATCTCTCATTTAAAGTGTCCTTAGAAGCACAAATGAAGTCAGTTCAATGGTGAGTCTTCCTCTTATCCTCTCTCACAACTTTTTATGTTTTTGGTTTCTTTGACTGCATTCTTTCATGAATATCTACTGTCTCTTCTGTGGTTATCCTTCTCAGTCTACTTTCGGAACTCTGTTTATTATTATTATTATTATTATTCACCTTAAATATTCATGTCACCCATTATTTGTTCTCAGTTCAAGTCATTTCTCATGCCAGTATATTATGTTTTACCTCTGACCCAGTGGTTCTCAACTGGGGGCAATTTTGCCCTTTAGGGTACATTAGTCAATGTCTGGAGACACTTTTGGTTGTCACAACTGTGGAAGAGGTACTACTGGTATTTAGTAGGTAAAGGTCAGGGATGTTGCTAAGTATCTTACAGGGCATAGGACAGCCCCCACAATAGCTTCTGAATTATTTGGCCCAAATGTCACTAGTGCTGAATTTGAAAAATCCTGTTTAACCCATAGCAACCTTGTATCATGAAACAGTATTTACCCCATGTTACAAATAAGAAAATAAGACCGGTAGAACTTAGTACCCAAGATCTCCTAGTTAATTAGTGGTGAGACCAGAATTCCAACCCATGTCAAATTGTCTAAGGGCATGGAAACTTTAAATTCATGCACTTTCCAATATGGCATGATGTCTCTACCCAAATAGTTTATAACTATAATTTTTTAGCTATAAAGATAACTAAATTATATATGATTTTATTATGTATCATACAATCATACCCTCCAAAATAAAATATAGAAAAGTTGAAAGTAATTTAAAGTAATTAAAGTTGTCTCACATTGTTACCCAGGCTGGAGTGCAGTGGCATCATCACAGTTCACTGCAACCTCTAACTCCCAGACTCAAGCAATCCTCTTGCCTCAGCCTCCTGGGTAGCTGGGACTACAGGCACGTACCACCATGCCCAGCTAATTTTTTTTTTTTTTAAGTTTTTTAAAGGTGGAATCTCACAATGCCCAGGCTGGTCTGGAACTCCTGGCCTCAAGCTGTCCTCCCATCTCAGCCTCTGGAGTAGTTTGGATTATAGGAGTAAGCCACTGAGTCAGATCAGTTCTTTACAGATGACTATTACAAATATGTGGCCTCTATGATTTTCTTTTAAACTTTGTTTGGAGATGATATTGTGGTTCTGTATTTCTAGTTAGTTTTATTTATTTCTCATGGACCTAATTCATTAATAAATTTGTTAATCTACTCAGCTTAAGGTTATTTAAATATATATACATTTACATGCATTATCTTTAATTCTCAAAGCAATTACTTAAGGTAAGTAATACTTCTCCCAGATTACAAATAATAAAACAATTTTTGTTCCAGTGAACTTTATAAGTCTATTGCAAATATTGGGGAGCAAAATGTTAAAACTGCTTCTCTAGGTCTTACTTTATCACTAATTGTCCAAGAAGTTTCAAAACAAAAACTCAAATAATACAGATCTATTTTTTAAAAATGAGAATCTATCACTCTTTGATAGTGATGCCTGTGCAGATATTTTTTTTTATCATGAACAACTGTAAGCTTCCTGTTTGCACTTTTAGCTCCACTAAATTTCAGAGATTATTCAGTGGCAAACCATTGATACCCTGTGACTTCATGTGTACAATGTGCCTTATAAATGAGTACAATTTCTGTAATTAAAGTTAACGGTACTCTTGCTGTAATCAGTACCACTTTTGAGTCCTAACATTCACTATTTGCTTAATATACTTTCCTGTTCATAGCTTATAATTTTTCCATTGAAGAAAATAATAAAATAAACTCATGTTTAATAAACACAATATATATGAAACTTCTTGGAATACATGTACTCATTACAAGCTGAGAAAAAGTAGAAATTACATAACATTGACTTCTATGTTTAGATGCTTTTTCTTGGAAAAGTATTTCTCATTATTTAACTCTAGTTAGTTGCATAATTAGAAAAATAAATAGAATCATGTGCATATTTACACATACCATTGTGTGCATTATCACTAAGTGCCCTGATATAGAATATTTCATTCATCATAAAGATAACACACACATATATAACCAAACATATATATTTACAGTATGCATTACTATGTAAGTATGCAGATGGGTGTGTATTTATGAGTGTGGCTGTTTTCTGTAATTAATTAAAAAGAATAAATAAAGGCACTACTCAACTAATAATTGTCTTAAGTGTTTGCTTTCAAGTGAGATAGGAGAATTTTACCTTACATCAACCATTTCTGAAAAATCTCAAGGATAAAGCTCAAGACAACAATAGGAAAATAAATACGAAAGAACATACAAGTATATCCTAAATTATTGATCTTTTAAACCTTAAAAAAATTTTTTAAATATTTCAAGTTTGAAGGCTTGGATCTCCTTGTTGCATTCATACCTCTCCTGTGCCATCTAGTGTTTTTAGGTGATTACTATGAACCCAGAGTGTAGAATAACCTGTTAACACTTTAGCTGACTGTTCAGCTTGTCTGCACATTTGGCCTCAGGCAAGCAAGCAAATAACTTAAACTTGGGCTGAAAAGGGGTGGTTTTATTGGGTTATGAAAAATTGCAAATGAATCAGACTTTAATAGCAAAGGAGAAAGCTTTAAAGTTAAGTTCAGGAACTGTGGCTAACAGATGTTGAGAAAATAATGCATAATGGAGCTATTGAGCCTCATTAGGTTCATCTACAGTATAATAAAAGTAGAATTTTGATCTGAGGCCGCACAGCTGGATGGGAGAAAGTAATAGGAAAAGGATAGAGCAAAATAGAACTATCCTTCCTTATTCATGATGAAACATTTTTGCCTCTCTTGTGGTCTGGCTACTGTACCAGATTGGGTCATAATACCTACTATTAGAAGTGGTTGCCTTGGCTACTTCACCCTCTCAGGGTGAAATTCTACTTTTTATTTTCTAAATCCAAACCTTCCATTAAGAACATAGGATCTTTGCATGAAGGCAGGTAGAAATCTTCTCCTGCAAGATCTTGGATTTTAATTTTTTCTCTGAAATACTGTCCTACCAGACATAAATTACCCAATATATCAATATTTGGAAATATTTGACTCTCAATTTATGCCTGAAATCCCTGATTTGAGAAACAACTTGAATGATTAAATTCTATTTAAATCATATATCCTTATTCAAATAGCAATTAAATAGGATGAATACATAAAACTTAGTGAATTGACTTCATCTTGACTCAGTTTAAGATTACACACATAAGCAAGCCTTGTTCTGTATGTTTAGGTCTAATTAAAACATACTTAACCAAAATTAATTAATTGTTTCCCAAAAAAAGGTGAATGTCTACTGCTGCTTCTCATTTGAATTTCACTTCAGGCTCTTTTTGTATTTTATTATTACCAGAAAAGAGAGAAAATCTGCACATATCTACTGTTGTTCGCTGGCATTCTGAGACAGTAGTCAAAGTCATGAATAATTATTAGCAGGAGGAAAGAGAAAGTTAGCATCACAATTCAGTAATGCAGTTTGTGGAATAAAACTGGGCTTGCTAGTGATGTTTAAACTCTTTCCAAGCATGAATGGTCAGTCACTGCATTGATGAATTACCAGTCTGATAACAGCTATCATTCTTAGAGCTTTAAAATGTACCAAGTCCTATGCACAGCTCTTTCTAAACATTATCTCATCCAGTCCGTATAAGCACCAAGCTAGGAAACTAAAGCCTAATTAGATAAGTTGATGTAACTTGCCCAAGGTCACACTCACTCATAAATGGCACAGCCCAATTCACTTCTGTCTGACACTAAGGTTCATGCTCTACACCACTCTCTCCCCAGTAATGGGGTCACTGTTAGAAAGTCAGAACCCCTGATTTGCATGTCTTAGGCTGGTGCATCCCCAGTTTTATAAAGAAATATATTCACAGAAGAGAAATGCTTGAATTCTATCAGAATTTAAGGCCGTTCTTTCAAGATGCAATGGAACATTTCACTTTGGTCAGCCCACTGTTCTTTCTAGTCTGCCATTATCTTGAGATCATTTTTTGTCAACACCCTCTTAACAATAAGCAAATAATATTGTCAAAATAACAACATCCCAGCTCAAAGAACATTCAGCTTTTTAGCAGCACAAACTCTCCCAGCTATCCAGTGAAGTCCAAGACCCACACAGGGTTGAGTTCAAGGAAACTCAATAAACAAAGTTGCTCAGAATGTAATTCCAAGCACTAAGTATACCCTGTTAAAGGAAATTACAAGCAAATTCCATTTTGGTAGATTGACTCAGATTTAAACTATAAACAAACCTTTTCAGGCATCACTTGTCTTCACTACTCCGTTAGTTCAATAGCACTCAAGAGCAATGTTTGGAATTGTTCTTTTACTTTTTACTCTAAATCCAAAACCAAATTATTTTGCTAAAAATAAAATATATGTTTTTTATCTTTGGAGGAACAAATTCTTGTTCTGTTTGGGTCCCCAGTATGTCGACTTTGAATTCTGATAAAGATTATTCTTAAGACCAATGCAAGTATCCAATAAACTTCCACCCCGAGAAATTCCGTATCCTTTCCTTGTTACTCTCCTTCTGTCTGTGATTTTTACCTGCCCCCCCTTTCCCTACTTCCTTAGCACATAAATTGCAGCTGAAGGACTCATAGTTCTTGAAGTATTGGTCACCATAAGCCTTTCACTGTATTCTTCATACAGAAATGCTGCTATGGACTACATTATATCCCCACAAAATTCATATTCAAAATGTATACCCCCAATGTGATGGTATTTGGAGATAATGCCTTTGGGAGAAAGTTAGGTTTAGATGAGGTCATGAGGTAGCAACCCTCATGATGAGATTAGTGACCATTTAATAAGAAACACCAGAGAGTATACTGTCCTTCTTTCTTTGTCATGTGAGGACACAAAAGAAGGCAGCTGTCTGTAAGCCAGGAAAAGAGGCTTCTTCAAACCCAACATGCTGTCACCCTGATCTCAGACATCCAGTCTCCAGAACTATGAGAAAGTAAATTTCTGTGTTTGAGCCACAGTATTTTGTTGCAGCAGACTGAGCAGATGAATCAGATGCACAATGTGATTTAATGTATTAAATACACCCACTGTGTGGTTCTAGGAAGTCACATTATCCACCAATGCATATATTTTTAAAAATTAAGACCTGTGGCCAGGCGTGGCGGCTCATGCCTGTAATCCCAGCACTTTGGGAGGCCGATGTGGGTGGATCACCTGAGGTCAGGAGTTCAAGGTCAGCCTGGCCAACATGGTGAAACCCCGTCTCTACTAAAATTACAAAAATTAGCCAGGCATGGTGGCAGGCACCTGTAATCCCAGCTACTTGGGAGGCTGAGGCAAGAGGATCACCTAAACCTGGGAGGCAGAGGTTGCAGTGAGGTGAGATTGAACCACGGCACTCTAGCCTGGGTGACAGAGCAAGACTCTGTTTCAAAATAAATAAATAAATAAATAAATAAATAAGACCTATTTTTAAAATTGTTATCAGATAAACTCCTATCCCTATCTGGGATCTACTTTAATCCACAATCGTGTTGGTAAAGAGGAATGTTTTACTGCAAACAAGAACGATGGAGAGACTAAGAAGATCACATGAATATCCACCCAGCAATGCAATCAAGACAGTTATAGGGAACAGTCAAAATCAAAAACTAAAGCTGCAAGAAGAAAAGGACAATCAAGTAAGTGAAGGGTATTAGTACTTATAAAGAAGGTTGTAGTATTTTTCTTCCTTTAACAGTCAACTGAACTATTATCCAGCCTTCTGAGCAAAAGCCTAATTATGTAAATCTAGACAAGCCACCAAGAAAGGCCCACTCCTGACCACCTGAGTGCCCCCAATTTTCATCTGAAGATTAAGAGAATACATCAAATAATTGTTGACTTGAGTTTCAAAGACTTCTGTGAAATCTATCCATGGAACTCAGAGGGCTATCAGAGCACTATGCACGTTTCGAAATCTGAATTAAAACTCTACAGATACATGTACTATTGCTTACAAAAGTTTATTCTCTTTCTTTCTCTCTCTGTCTCTCTCTCTCTCTTTCTGTGTCTCTGTCTCTTTCTCTCTGTAATTATTATTCGAAGAGAATCCAGAGCTTACATTAGCTTCTGAAAAAAATTCCTTATAAAAAATGTTTAAGAACAAAAGTAGTGAACTAGAAAGCGGTATTACAGACATGATTTAAGGGAAAAAATAATAATAATGGGGTTATATTGGTGGGAGAGGGTTATATGAATTAAGTATAGGGTAGGAGGAATATTTTATTGTTAATTTTTGATATTAAAATTTTTCTGAACAGAACAAATTCATTACCAACTAAAAAGATCACTTTAAATATTCTTTATTTTATTGTTATGGATACAACCTATAGAATTTAAAATAAAATTATTTTACTCTAATGAGTTTTTATATAAACAAATAAGGTATTCTTTTCCATTAAATTCAAGTTGTCTTTCATATTTATCACAGGTTTTCAAATTCTTCTTTGCATTGACCTTAAACATTTCTTATTATATTTATTACCAAACAACTTATTTTTTGGTTGTGTTACAAATTGTAATTTTTCCCATTATATTATCTAAAGGATTATTATTTGAATAAACACTACGAATTTCATTATACTAATTTTATACTCAAACTTCTTTCTAAATTCTGTTATTTTTATTCAAATTTTTCATTTGAACTTTTTGGATTTTTTTTTTCTTTTTCAGTTGTGTCAGTTTGTACTCTGGAACAGTGAACATCAAATTCTTAAAGTGATACTGAACTTCCTTGCTTTGTTCACAACCTTAATGGGGAATATTTCTTAAGTTTCACCAAAAAAAGTCATTTGAATGAGCTTTTATAGCAAAGAACAAGAATTTGGAGATATATGGCCAGGATATGATAGATCAAGAATTGACAAACTGTATCCTTGCGCCAAATCCAGCTTGTTGTCTGTTTTTATAAATAAAGATGTATTGGAATGAAAAATAAAAATAAAACATTCTCCTTATGAGATGCAGAGTAAGTCTCCAGTCCCAGGTAAAGGAACAAAAAAGGCAAAATTGGGAGATGGAACTCCTGAAATGTCTACATTAAGTGTCTAAACAACATTCTCAGAAGTAGGAAACAGGGCGGAAGCCCAGTTCCTATAACTGGGCCAATATGGGGAAGTGAAGGGACAAATTACAGCTGAGTAGCACAGACCCCAGGATTCAACCATGGGAACCAAGTCCCAAGGAGCTGTATAGCTAAACATCTACTCCATACTTCATGTCCATGAGGGTTTATACATTCTAATCCACTCTGGACTGGGAGAAGGCAGCTAAAATCATTGATAAATGTCCTTCAGAAGGCAATGAGAATGGCCGAGCCTGCAGGTGGAGGCGATAAGGACCTGTGGTGGATGGGTGGGTGAGGCAAGTTTAGGAAATGAGGTTGAGCTAGCACAACAGAATTGAAACCTCCAAGACCTCGAGCCTTAAGTTCTTATGCTTTAGTCCTCTTAGCATTTTCTAAGGAAATGACATCCTCCTTGGTATATTTCTAATTCATACATCCTCCTAAACCTTTACCATCTAGATCTAGCAGTAAATTTCAGGTCTTCAAAAATAAACCTTAGTCCAGTTGATCGGTGAGATGATAATACTAAAATAGGTTTAATCAACAGTATCTCAGGCAGTCTTTTCTGCCTAACAGTGAAAAGAGGAGAATTTTTAATTATGTAATAACTAAACCAACATTCTCACCCAAACAAAAAAAAAAAAATATTTAATTCAATGGGGACAAAAGAAGGGGGAAAAAAATCCAACATGCAGCTTTTATGATTGACTTCTCACAACTTCTCTGCTATTAACAATTTCCCTTTATAGATGGTCTTCAGTAACCTAGAAATAAAGAGCAGCAGCAGAAAACACAAAGCTTTATTTTGAGGGTAGCCCAAAACCCATTAGTTTAAAAGTGTTAATGTTTTATGGTTTCAGGGAACAGTATAAATTGCAGTTGTTTGTGTAAGTTCATTTTTCAAATGTGTGAACACAAATGTCTATTGTCTATGAGGAGAGTTCATGCTGAGCTACAAGTGAGTTGTACAATTGAGCTCCCAGCTAAGCAGCCACCTCTGCCAAGCTAGCCATTTTGGTAAGTGGTCCTAAATTTGATACAGGGGCAAATAATTTTTTATTGTTTTCCCAGGGGGAGGGGGAGAAAGCTCTTTTTGCAGACCACAGACCAGTAACGCTATACACACACACACACACACACACACACACACACACACACACACATATATTCTTGCTGACTTTGCATTTTTTCGTTTTTTTAGAATACAAAAGAATCTGGGTCTGTAATTTTTACTTTCCTTTTGTTAAAACTGTGCAAAAGGCCTACTAACCTCTATCTTTAAAGCCCTGACTTTATTCTTTGCTACAGATACCATTAAAGTCTTTCTCTGCTTTCTGCTCAGCAATTTCTTTTTTTATAAAGAAGCACAGTCATTCATTGTATTCCCAGAGAACTCCACAGAGAGATCACCTCACACAACTTCAGCCTATTTCTTGAAATTAGTGAGGAGTTTATCTTCTGTCTTCTTAGTCACTTGGTGTCTTTTCAAACCATTTTAGATACAAATAACCTCAGAAAATCTATTCAAATTGGTAAATAAATCTTTTGAGCATATCCTTCATTAACAGTTTAGCACAAGTAATCTTTGTGATGTAACTGTTCTGTATCTTAACTTTGGTTGTGAGCACACAAATCTGCACTTACAATAAAACTGAATAAAAATAAATACTAAACACACACACAAAATAAGTCCATGTAAACTGATGATTATAAATAAGGCTGATGGACTGACACATATTCATTACTGAGGGATTCACCCAGTATGCTGGGTGTGGTCTTATAGTTACGCAAGATGCTGCCACTGGGGGAAAGTGGGTGAAAGGTATATGAATTTTTCTGTGTTAATTCTTATAACTGCATGCAAATCTAAAATTATCTAATAATAAAACATTTCTAAAAATAGCAAATCATACATTTTGGATATTTTTATTATTATACTTTAAGTTCTAGGGTACATGTGCTAGTTCAACCATTGTGGAAGACAGTGTGGCGATTCCTCAAGGATCTAGAACTAGAAATACCATTTTGGGGTGTTTTTAATTTCACCACCTCAAGAAAGTTATCCATGAAATAGCTAGAAAAATAATGAAACTGTGTAATATGGTGAATAACAGTGACCTTTGCGCTGCCCCTTCCTCATGCATGATTATGAATTGTCACTGCCTGCAAGGGGAGCCCGACCGCCTCAGCAAAGCAAGTATATGTCATTTTTAATTTTCCAACTTACACGTGGTAACCTGGTTTTGATTATGTGCCTGAGTGTGGCTGCAACAGGATCTCCAGTTGACTTCTGAGTTTTCCAAGGTAGATCACTGGTCATTTTTATTTCAGTTGTATATTCAGACATGCCAGATCACAGCCATGAAGGAAGGAGAGCCTACATCCGTGTCGTCGACTCTACCTCTCACAAATGTAGTCACAGAAAAATATCCTTAGGGGTGGATGTCTTCATAAGGTATCAAAAGAGAAATTTCCTTTTAAGTTTCCTCTTGCCTTTTTTCCAAACTAATTATTGTGGCCTGCATCATATGAATAGGGAAAATAGATGAATCGTACTAGAGAAATGAAGTTGTCATCTAAACTTTCTAGCATTACAGTTAGATTCCAATTTAATACTGTGAAATGAAATTGCTTTAAAAATTCAATATCCTAGTCAATTGCTATCCTGTCTCTACAGTCTCTAAAGTTCTGTAAATTAATAGATACAACTCATTTCATCTTAAAACCTGAAAAATATGCAAGCTTAGTTTCATTAAAAATAATCCCTCCTACCACACATCTTGACACCTTTCAAAAGGAAGGTTGTGAAGGTTTAGATTCAAACTTCTAAACTGAGTTAATAAGACCTACTCAATCAGAAGTGTCTAGGACTTAAAAAAATTGCAGGCTGTATCTAAATTTTAAAATTGTGCATGCCAGAAAACATCAAAAAGCTACAAATTCAAATAAAATAACCAGCACTTGCAGCTGCAAGAGAGCTAGCAATTTATTCAAGTACGGTTCATAGATAATATGACCCAAACAGATACCTATGCAGAAGACCAACTCTAATATGGGAAAAAAGAATAATGAGGCTAGAATATAGCTATTTGCTTTCTGCAGTGGAGTCTATTTTCAAAGACTTACTATTTTTCTTCAGTTGTTCAAAGTAGCCCTTGTGACTCCAGAAATAATGATAAAGAATAGTATTTTGAGTCCCCAGAAGCTCATGAATCAGGCTCTGCCTTCTCCATTGATAACCTACAAGTAACAAGTTTCTTACCTACCCACCCTGAAGTTACATGTAAGAATAAAAACTGCAGCAATGCTTAAAGCATTATAAATGTCTAAGATAAAAAAGTATCAGTCTAGTAACATTTTTATAATGTTAACTAATTGGAGGGAAAATTTGCATAAATTACTGGAAATCTAATATGCAATCTACTTTAAAATAAATTCAGTATTAATACTTTTATTCATATAAAACTTACATTTACATTCTAGTTTACATGTATATATGCATGCACACATATGTTCCAGGAAAACATATAATATGGGCAATGTGAAAAATCCTTAGCCAATTCCTAGCAACTTTTTTGCAATCATTCTACATTACTGAGGCATTGTATCAAATGCCTGATTTAACATTGAAAGATACGGGTAAACTAAAAGCATAATCTGTTTTAATAACTGCTTCAAAGTGACTTTACATTACCATAACTTTTTATACTAAGTAGGTTTCTTTCCTTTAATATCAATGGAAAGATGCACCGCAGAAATTTTGGCAATGAAAAACATGAAACCTGAAAAGATTTTGTTCCCTTAAGTAGTCTTAATATTCTTCTCTGAAATTTTGTTTACACTACTAGTTTTGAACACTCTTACTTTAATAGGGCTTCCTCTACAAAAAAAAAAAAAGCCTATTTTCATTCCCATGTCCCCCCTCCCAAGTTTTTTAATTATAAAATATCAACAAGTTTGCAGCCTAAACAAGAGAATAATGCTGTTTTTCCCACAATTGCCATTAACTAGGACATTAAAGGAAGGCCCTCGGTTTCCTAGCCCCTTGAATTAGTCTTGATGCCATTTCCCAGAGAAGTTCAGTGGCTGTACATTCACATGTCAAGGCCTAGATCAGAAAATAATTGGCTCATCTCCAGGCTCATTTAGAGAGATGTGCAAGAAGGTGTGGTCAACATCTGCCCACAAGATGGCTTGTTTGGAAAGGGTTAAAGGCAGGCTGTCAGTCTGCTGCCACTGTTTCCAGCATTCACATCAGTTATGGGAAGTGATGTCACACACCTGCAAAGCACATGCAAACTGTAAACACTTCACCAACATTGAATTTGAGTCTCCCATCTAAAATCATGCCCAGCCGCCTCACACTGAGTTCCCTGGCTGCCAAATTTGCTAGTCTGCATAGCATTGAAAATGAATGGGTCTTATACCAACAACAGTTAAGTAGGTTCAAGTTTTATACCACTAGGCTGTGTACAGTTTCGTTTTTTGTGGATTACTTCTTGCTATTTCTAGAATCACAGTGTGGAATTGAAAGAAATATTAAAGAGTAGGCAACAAAGCACTCTCTTTTACAAATAACAAAATTACACCTTTACTATAGCTTTTATCAATTGTTCTCTTAAATTTCCTTCTCATCAGACTCAAGGGCAGGTACTAGGATTTTAGGCACTTTTTTTAATCCTCAGAGCTTAATACCTAGAAGACACTCAAGTTTGTTAAGCAAACGGATGAATGGGTGGATGGAGGGACAGATAGATAGATGGATGAAGGAAGGGTGACTTCTTTGAAAACCATTTCACATAGCTATACTGGTGACTTGAAATAGCTATGTGGACTTAGGCAATTTATTCAATTTTTCTAAAACTCAGTTAACTCATCCATAACATGGGAAAAATAATAGTGTCTTTTTCAAAGGATTGTTGTGAGAATTCCTTGAGATAATGCTTTTCCGAAGTACCATACATATCAATAAGGATTTCATAAATATTCACTTGTCATTATTTTAATAGTGGTAGCAGTAGTATCACCCTTCACTTCTTGTTACTGTCACTCACCAGCCTTTTGGTGTGTGTCATGTGCTTGTCAAAGCTTTATTTCCTGACTTGAGGGCTCCCTCTCTTTTCCTAGCTCTACAACCAGAGACTCACTGTTAGTCTGAGTGACATACACATCCATATGGACAGCTCATCAAGCTCTACCTTCACATCTCACTGATCTTTTCATCCTTAGTGATGCAGTTTTCCTTTCAGCCATGTGTTCTATAACCATACACAAACATTCTCTCTGGAATCAGTCTTCCGGCTTCGAATGTTAATTACACCAGTAGTTATAGCTATGTCACTTGCTACACATTTTCTTTAGCCTCTCTAAAGATTTTAATCACTTCATTTGTAAAATATGAGTGATACAATTACTGTCATCATAGCGCTTGGTATACAGTAATACCAATACGTTGGTTTATAGTAATAGCTCTTATTGACACCCAAACTATACTACTTCTGAAGGACTAAACCCCAACATTAATGTGTAATGTGTGGATACTTAAGTTACTCTGATTTTTTTACTGTTATAAATAATCCATAGCAGAAGTAATAGGCTAAAGTAAACTAGAAATAAAAAGGAAGAGTAGGAAAACACAGAAGTGCTTAAAGGTAATAAAACAGTTGCAAAATAAAATCACAGGGACCAAAACAATAAGAATGGCAATAATAATACTAGTTTACACTTATTGATAATATATATAGTATAGTTAGAATAATAACTGGCCCAAAAGTGTACCATTCTCAGTACATTATGTTAACTATGAGTGCTTCCTGTGAACAGGTACAATACTAAGTGCTTTACATGGTGTGTTTTACACATACAGATGACAAAAAAAATTGAAGTTCAGAGAAACTTAGTAATTTACTCAATTTCCATATCTAGCAAATGGCAGAGCTGGAATTCAAACCCAGAGACTCAAGGTCAAGTTGATAGTTTACACAGATGTGGTGTAGCTAGGTCTTGGACCCAAGCAATCTAACACCAGAGCCTGGGCTCTTAATTATTTTGTCTCTCCATAAATTACTAATGCCCATGAATATAGTGATAATAGCTTATCTTAAAAACAAAATATACATATACATTAGTTTAACCTACTCTTTATATCAATTTATTTCATTTCAATCAAGTTGCTTTCAGTTAAAGCTTATGCTACTTGCAACGCCAATAGTCCTGGTCTTCAGGACTAGTGTCAGTCTTCAGATACGGGGCCCTGCCAGCTTTGCTCCAGCCTTCCCAGATGGGGACTGGTCCCTTAGCCTCAGCATGTCTCTCCTGTCCTCCAAAGTTTTTCACTTAACTAACGGATTAAGTCCTGCACCCAGAGGTAATCGAGGGCATGTAATGTAAAAAAGCATGTTTTCTGGACTTCATTCTGCCTCCACTGAGTCAAGCTCATTTGTACTGCAAGGATTAGTCTGATGAAAACTGTGGAAGAATAGGTTTCCTCCCACCATGGAGTGGTGGCCTGGGCTATCCAAGGTCCAGCTTGCAAAGGATTGATTTCAAAGGTATTCCTTCTGGAATTTCTGGACAACAGTAGACCCCAAGTACATCTCTTCTACGGCCATCTGGCACTTACTTTTGAGGTTCCACTCCTGAGCTCTTACCAAGGCCACAAAGTAAAGGAAGCAATAATTGTTCTCTGGCCACCACACTTTCCAAAGTAGAGTTCACCTGATAGTTCCATACCCACTCTCAGAGCAAAGTACAAGCTTCCTGTCCAGGTTAAACATCTGTTGGCTGAGGTATGTTTGGGGCTTCAGAGGTGAGAAGTCAGGCTACATAAGATGCAGGGGAGGAGTGGGAGCAGTTCAGTAGTGCTGCTTTTGGTCTTCTGAGTGACTAGAGTAGGGATTTGGAAGTTGGGATAGAGGGGGAAAAAATAACGTGCTTAACCTGTAACTTATCAGTAACCATCAATGATAATCTTATTGAACATATGGTCATTCATTCTTTGTCGGATTTATACTCTGTTTCAACACAGCACTGTTATAGAGACAATGACTCAAGCAAAACATTTATTCTTGCTGAAGCTGTCTTCTCAAAGGTTTTCCTAACAATTACAGATCACTAAGAAGAAAAAATACCTCCTGTGTATACAGAATCCTCTCATCTACAGATGAATTAAAAGAAAACCAATAAATTTCCATATTGAAATCCTAAACTTGCTGCTGAAAATAGCATCAAAAATTTTCAAATATTTATACAAATTATTAAGTATTTTTTTTGTCTTTAGATATATAAGAATGTGATCTAACTTCTTCACAAATAAAAGGAATTATCAGCACACAATAAGCATGATGAGCAACAAATCATCATCAGAAAGTAACCATTTTTGCCAGTGACACTCATTCATTCCTGTCCCAAGCATTTTCCTTCTTGGATAGATTGTCTCTCCTCTGTGTTTGAGGGAATTTTGAATGCTTATCTGAAGTAGGACTCTAATGACAATGATAATAATGACAAAAGCAATAAAAGAGATAAGAAAGTAGTAAAAAGTATATGTGATTTTCAAGATAGCATAGAATAGACATAACAAGTATAGATCTTTGTTCTTCACCATAATATTTCAATGAATACTATGAATTGTATTCATAGTGTATTTTTCTTATTGACATATGATTTTCTGTCACTACCTAGCTCAGAATTTTTTAGCAATTATCTCAATCTTTTCAGATTTCAGTTTTGTCATTTGTACAATAGGAGAATTGTCATCAGCCCTCTAGGTAATATTTAATAAGTGTATCTTCACTTCTCCTTGCCTCAAGTGAATCCCAAATCTGTTTGGATGACTTGGAATTAAATGCTAAATCAAACAAATCAAAACTTTTATCAGGTCATGCCAAAACACTGGAGACCAATAGAATACTAGAATACCAAAGTAATTATTTCACTGGATGGCACTTTGCTTTATGGAGAATGATTGCCATTAATCTAAAACAAACTAAGACCCTTTGGCTCCTTTTCTTTCAGTGTTTGAGATGTCCTGCTGTTACTACCAAAACTAAAACCCAGCTCTGCCTACCATATTCAAGCCTGGCCAGAGAAAACACACATGATAGTCTTGCCTGTCTCAAAATAAATAGAGAAACAAATTCTGTTTTCACTTCTTTTGCAATATCTTGCTTTACAGAGCATAGCACCAAAAAAAAAAAAAAAAAAAAAATCATGCATCAACATCAATTTCTGACAGTTTGTTATGTGCCAGCCTAAGGCACATGTTCAGATAAAGGACATTTCACAATTTCCCTGAGTCGAATGTTCTACTTTTGGCTCTTCTACCATACTCACTATTTCTAATTCTTCTCGGTTAACAGATCTGCTAGAGTGCAACACAAAACCACAGAAATGTCAAAAAGAAGTCTTGGAAATAAGGACTGTAAAGTCGCAATTGCACGTATGAAAAACAAAAAAAAATAGACCATATAAACTTGTCTTCCAAGCATTTAAAATATATTTATCCTCAATTTGTAACATTTGGATTCCAGAGGAATTAAAAACTGTGAATTAAAATAATGCATCAACCTTAGGGCAAAAGTGAATCATTTTGGCTTAGCCTATCATCTGTGGTGAATCAATTTTTTTTTAGTTTAAACTAATTTAAGCATAAAAATTAAATAGCTCAGAAAAGCAAAAGACCGTAATAGACTCCTTAACTATTATTAGGACACACAGCCTCCTTTAATTCTATATAATCATCCTAACAATTTTCAAAAAGTTAATATCCTCACTTAGCTCTTACATGTAAAAAATTTAAGTATCTCAATTTCTAAAATACTGTCTTATAAACTGTACCTTGACCTGTAATCCCAGTACCTTGGGGGCTGAGGCAGGCAGATCATCTAAGGTCAGGAGTTTGAGACCAGTCTGGTCAACATGGTGAAATCCCGTCTCTACTAAAATACAAAAATTAGCTAGTCATAGTGGCAGGTACCTGCAAACCCATCTACTGGGAAGGCTGAGGCAGGAGAATTGCTTGAACCTGGGAGGTGGAGGTTGCAGTGAGCAGAGATTGTGCCACTGTAGTCCAGCCTGAGCAACAGAGTGAGACTCTGCCTCAAAAAAATTAATTAAATTAAAATAAATAAACTGTACATGGAGAAGAATTCAAATTTATATTAACAGGCAACTGATAGATAGCTGCGTTTGATACTTTACGTTTTGGTTGTATTCTAGAGCAGCAGTCCCCAACCTTTTTGGTGCCAGAAACCAGTTTCATGGTAGACAATTTCTCCACGGACACGGGGGTGGGGGATGGTCTGGGGATGGTTCAAGAGCATTACATTTATGGTGCACTTTATTTCTATTATTATTACATTGTAATATACAATGAAATAATTAAACAGCTCACCATAATGTCAAATCATGGGAGCTCTGAGCTTGTTTTCCTGCAACTAGACGGTCCCATCTCGGGGTAATGGGAGACAGTGTCAGACCATCAGGCATTAGATTCTCACAAGGAGCGTGCAAGCTAGATCCCTCACATGCGCAGCTGACAATAGGGTTCGTGTTCCTGTGAGAATCTGATGCTGCCACTGTCCTGACGGGGGCAGAGCTCAAGCAATAATGCAAGTGATGGGGAGGGGCTGTAAATACAGATGAAGCTTCGCTGGTTCACTGGCCACTCACCTTTGCAGCCTAGTTCCTAAAAGGCCACAGACCACCATGGCTCTATGACCAAGGTGTTGGGGACCTCTGTGCTAGAGGAATAAGAACTACCTTTCCTTCTTAGTATTTAATGATCTATGTATTTCTCTACTTTTTTCTTCTCATACCCACTTTAATTTCGTGTAATCTTCACAACAATAAGGAGAAGTATTGTTATTTTCAGTTTACAACTGGAAGAAAAACAGCACAGTTTAAGGGAGGTTAGTTAACTCGTTCAAATTCCTACTACTGGTACGCAGCAGAATAAATAACCAAACACATGACAATATGACTCCAACATCCAGTAGACTACACTGAAGAAAACAATGAGTCACCTAAGAATCCTCACTTCCTAAACAAATAAACCGGATCCAATTACATAAGCCCTTCTTCCATTCAGAAAGGGTGACCAGTGCCAGGGCCTGTATCATAGGATATGTTATTCAATGTCCCCTGTGAAGTTTCAGACTGGAAACAAATCTAAGCAAACAGTATAAGCCATCAACACAGCAGATTCTGAAAACATTTATCCATGTCACATTCAACATCTCTCAAAACTTAATTTTCATTATTTACCAATTTCTTCCAAAATCTTAAGTTTCATTCAATGTAAAATTTGGAAATAAAAGGACAGACTTTTCTCAATGACTTATTCCTTGTTCATTCCTGCTCCTTTTTCCTGTCTTTATAATGCCTATTTTTCATAGCTTATCGGTACTGGCCACTGAAAATCACAAAAAAACTATTAAGTTTTATGTAACAGAAAATATTAGTCACTGAGTTTAAATATTTTATTATTTATGGTAAGGGTAGGAAAGCAAAAATTAAAGACCTTCAGGCCAGGCATGGCACTCAGGCCTGTAATCCCAGTTTGGGAGACTAAGGTGGGGTGATCACTTGAGCCCAAGAGTCAGAGGTTATAGTGAGCTACAATCACACTACTGCATTCCAGCCTGAGCAACAGAGTGAGACCCTGTCTCAAAACAAACAAACAAAAACCAAATAAATCAAAACTAAAGACCTTCAGAGTTACTAAGTACATTTATACAATCCTTTGTAAGTGGCAATTATTAGCTACCAATTGTCCAATAATTGTTCTGCTACAGGCACCATATTGAATGTTTTATGTATTAATATCCGTTTTTTTTTTTTTTAATTCCAGCAGCAAACTCTTGAGCTATTATTGTAAATAAGGGTCAAGAAATAAAAATAGCTTCAGCTGGGTTAAATAACTTTACCAAACTGATTCAATTAGCTAGAGACAGGACAGGGTCTCAGCCCAAATCTGTCTGACTTGTAGATGTTATTTATTTTGTCTGCCAAAGTCAGAAGGGCCTAGGTTCAAATCCCAGTTCTGTCACTTAAAGCAGTGCTCAAATTATTTGGAAAAGAAATAAATTAACTCAAAAATGTTTTCCATAGATGAGAATGAGCATAGCCTGTTCAGAGACACTCAGGCCTGAGGATACCTGTCCTGCTGGCACAGAGGCTTCTCAATGGAAGGTGCCTGTCCATTTGCTGACGTACAGTTGGGTTGGGAGAAGACAAATTGAATGAGTGCCAATTTAGGAAACTATGGATTAACTATAATTGCTAACATCAATGTAGCAATTATAAAATGGTCAGGAAGAGATAATTAAAGCATTCAAAACTGTGCAAACTCCACTTGTAATAATTTCTAAAAAGATAGGCTATATGTATTTCTAAAAGAGAGTGGCTCTCTTCTGTTAATCCTGTAGAGGCCTTCCTCACTTAGTATCTGTGGAGTCACTGAATTGTCAGGGAATCATAAAACTATCACCATAAAGTAAAAATGGCTGGTGCCCTGCTCTGAAACCATGACTAATTAAAATTGCATGTGCAGAGGATCTATGTTTGTCCAAGGGGGTGACCACACTGACCTTTCACGTCTGCAGATTTGGAAATACATCTTGGGTTGGGCCATACTGGAAAGTATGTTTGGTGTCTCCTGTGAAGCACTGATTCATCTGGTCCAGAATGTCAGAATGTCAATACAGTCTCCTCTTCATTGCATCATTTTCTTTTTTCATTTTCTTCCTAAGGTGTTATTAGTAAGTTACCTGATACAAAGATGATAGACAGACCTCATGTGTGTGTGTGTGTGTGTGTGTGTGTGTGTGTGTGTGTGTCTATATACTCTTTTCTAATGACTAGCTCTTTGGCAATACCTTCTCAAGAGAGAACTGGGAGTGGAGAAACAGGGGCACTGATGTCAGAGCCCAGATACACTGGCAGGGACAAATAGAAAATCTTACCTAGCACCTGCACAGATGGTGGTTCAAATCAGTTAATTATTATTCTCTAACTTTCCAAAAACAAAATGTGTTCTGTTTTCCTCTTTTAATTTACTAGAGATGTTTTGGTTTTGTTATATATATTTAAAAAATGGTATTTTCAGATAAAGAGATGAATCTTTGTTAATATAAATCACTGAATTTTGTATTTCTCATTATCGCACCCAGCTCTCTCTAGCTTATTCCAAGAGCTAACAGCTATTACGTATACTGAGAAAAGTGCCATTGGATCTACCTATACCTCCCTGCCCTTGTGGCAGCTTAATGCCAAACCGGCTTAAACAAAGTTAGTTTTACCTTTTAGTAATTTGAATATTCCCCTCACCTAACAAATGAGTCTCAACTTTATCATTATATCACATATAAATCCATAAATGAGGGAAAATATTGGTGTTATTCTGGGAAAAAAGGAGAAAAAATAGGCTTTCTTATCTAACTCACCACAATGCAGACATGTTTCAAAGCCATCCTTTCAGGTTTCTTTGTATAAATAAAACTTTACTTATATATGACTTTGGTGTGGCTAACAGGGATGTAACCAACAATGACTCAATAATCAATCAACTGACCTAAGATTGAGAAAGAACTAAAAAAAAGCCTCAATCTGGGCCCGGCACAGTGGCTCATGCCTGTAATCCCAGAATTTTGGGAGGCTGAAGCAGGTGGATCACCTGAGGTCAGGAGTTTGAGAGCAGCCTGGCCAACATAGTGAAACCCTGTCTCTATTAAACTACAAAAAATTAGCCAGGCGTGGTGGCAGGCACCTGTAATCCCAGCTACTCAGGAGGCTGAGGCAGGAGAATCGCTTGAGCCCAGGAGGCAGAGGTTGCAGTGAGCCGAGATCGCGCCACTACACTCCACCCTGGGTGACAGAGTGAGACTGTCTCAAAAAAATAAATAAATAAAAGCCTCAATCTGTATTTGGGTGCCTTTATCTTTTGATTTAGAATGGAAGGGGGAAATGGATAGAATGAACTATTCTTATTTAAGAAAGTTATATAACAATTTTACAAAAATAAATGTTTAAAAAATATTCCACAGTATGACTTTGAAGAGGTGCCCAGAGCATTAATTCAACATAAAAATGGCAGAGACGAATGGCTGATTATGTAAGTCTGTATTATGTTTCTAGGTCCTGTCACGCCTGTCAGTGGGCTTGATAACTACTAGAATTAGGGCCCAAAAGCTGCCTGATGTATCAAAATGTCTCCATGGCACAACCCAGAGTAATTCTGTGGCTTAAGGGGAAAAATAATATTCCAATCAAAAAGAAAGCCACCAGGACAGATTTTAAAAGATCTCTTGCCAATCTCAGAATCTCTCAGCAGAATTTGGGGAAAAGATTACCTATGTAAAAATATCAACAAGAATAGAATAAATAAATATGACACTTATACTCATCTCTCATTATGAAAAACCTCAGATTCTGAGGCAGCAGCAGCCATTCTATTTACAAGGAAGTGCAAATAGTCAAGTCACTAATACCACAGGTATTTGGAGTATTTGGCAAGAGGTACTCACTAGGATTTAATCATAATATTGGAATTCTCCCCAACTCAAAAAGACTTCTTCAAACTCAAGGATTCTTGATTCATGGCCTGGGGTCCATGAATAGGCTCCAGGGAAGTACATAAATTTGTATAATAAATAGTGTGGGGACATGGATTTTATATCTTACAAAGAGTGTATATAGATTTTATCAGTTTTGCAAAGGGACTCATGAATTATTTTTTAAAAAGGAACAACAACTGTTCTGGGTTCTGACACAATGAAATCTTTTTATTCATTCTAGTTTTTCTGCTCTAAGGGTCTCCCTTTAATAAGTTTAACAAGGCCATATGAGAAAGATGTTTCAACATTACCATCCACCTAGTCACCAATGACTTTCTCTTTCACTTATAAATGACCCTCAGTAGAGTACAGTTCATAATATCCCACCTCCATTTTTAGTCAATGTTGGATGTGACTATTTGTATCTTTTGCAGTGACTCTATCTCAGTATTTTATTAGGATGGGTCTTTCCACAGCTGCCCAGAATTCTCATTCATTTAGCATTCATCAAACAGACTACAAAATACTTTTCTAAGAAGAATCTTTTTCTCATGTTCTTCCTTTTTATTATCTCCATCTGCCTTTCAGACACAATATAATGTCACACACACAAAAAAAGGCAGCATCTCAGTAATGTTTCTGGTGGAAATGATGAGTTTAATGCAAATAAGAACAGTTTGCCTTTACAAAGCAACTGTGTCTCAGATTATTCTACATGTTCTCTCTTACATTATTTCTTTTATCACCAACATATAGCATAATATTTAATATCTCAGCTTTTGAAGTTACCAGCTTTGAATCCCAAATTTCCCAGTTACCAGCTGTGTGACTTTGAGAAATTTTCTTAATTTCATCTGAAAACTGAGCCTAACAATATAGTATCTATATCATAGTTTACTGGGAAAAAATAAAATAAGAAAATGGGTATAAAGCACTAGCACTGATATATAGAAATGTTTAGTACGTGGTAACTTTCTTAAAGATTAAAACATCCTATGTGTTACACCTAAAGAAATGTTTAATCTGCAGTAGGGCAGTTCTCATTTACAGGGCCAGGCCCAAGAGACCAAATTGACCAAAAGGATTAAACCATACAGTTCTAATGAGTAAGCAACAGGGGCAGTCCTGTGGGTGGAGTGGTTGGACAGCAGGCAGCAGACAGAGCTCCAGGACAGAGCAGGTGCAGAGTTCCACCTCAGAGACGTGCAGCTTTAGGCTCTGGACACGCAGCTTCAGTAAGCAGAGTTCAGGTTTAGCATCCACTCGGACCACTTTTAAGAATATTTATGAAATGTCAAGTAACTACCATACTGAAGGACTTTGTTTAATAAACAAAGCACAGTATCAGATTGTGTCCATCTAAAAAGATGACTTGATACTCGATGACTAGTTACTGGACTCCTAGGATCTTCCTGTCAAAGGCCATAATTGGCACAGAAGTGGGAGATAAGATTGGACCTGCAGGCAGGTGTTAAGTGGTCCCAGCTGCCAGTGGTAGAAGCCAAGTAGATCATTATTCCACAAGCATTTACGATTGGCTTTCCATTGCTGAAAATTAACAATAATAAAATATCTACACCATTGTCTTGGGGATTTCTACTAGTCCCACTTCACAAACCTACTATTGTTATCCTACCTGATCTCCATTATGGAGCATACATCTCAGAGCTGCTTCATATTCTCTGCCCTCTGGCTCTCTGGGCCTCATGTTTTTGGACTGTTTCTTACTAACCTAGATCAACTGACTTGGAAGTTGGATCACACTTCATCTTTGCACCAATTCTTTTTAAACTGACCTCTCACATTTTGGCCCCACCTCTCAAGGCCTCAAATCTGGAACACAGACCCAAACTCTAATTCCTCCTAGGGAACAGGTAAAAAAAGTGTCCAGAAAAGGGCACCAAATTTGGAGGCAGAAAAATTTGATTAGAGTCTAAGCTGTGCCACTAACGAGCAATATAGCTTTGGATAATAACAGCTAAACATGGACTGAGCTCTTAATATTAAATAACATTTAATCCTCACAAAACTCTGAGGTAAATTATATTATTATCTCCATTTTACAGTTGAGGAGACTGAGACACAGAGAGGCTAAATTTGTTGCCTAAGGTAATGAGGCTAGGATGTAGCAGGATTATTACTTAATGTCAAGCAGCTCAGGCTACCAAACTATATGCAACATGTCTTCATGTCCCTTCTTTCAGAGATGGAAACGCTTACAAAGCCAGCCTTCTGGGGTGAAGGGTTGTGAGCCTAGAACCCCGTAAAGTGTTAAAAGTGAAAATGGGATATGGACTCTGCGTGTTATACAAACAACGAGCATTTCTCTTTATTATTGTTTTCTCTTTATCAGTTTTAACTTTTTCAGTATTTTTACTACCCAGAAATCATGGTTTTGTGATTCTTCCTTTTTCTACCTTTAAAGAAATAGATTCTTTGTAATAAAAATTTATATATCTTCCTCCCTAATCACTTGCTTTGGCACATTTAGAGACAGAATGTTACTGTGTCTGATCTTCCCTACATCTTCTGCTGCGGGAATATTCTTTCCAGATTCATAATTTTATGACCATTCAAAAGAGCAATCTGTTATAATAGGACATCTCATGCACCAGCTCTGCTTTAAACCATTATTTAATTTTTCCAGGCTCCTAAAACTTTCACTTAATGTCTTTAGCCTTACGTTAATAGTTGTTCTTATTGTATAAATTGCCACCCTCTGTTGACATTTTTCTGGCTGTACACTCCTGCTTTCCAGCATTAGACCTTTAGACTACAACCTTTACTGCTTCGTCCTCTTCCTTTCATTCTTCTCATTCTTATTGACGGATTTTGTTTTGTTTTGTTTTTGCAGCTCTTTTCACTTTAATGGATCATTTCCCTCCCACTAGTTTGGAAAAGTAGACCAGTAGAATTTAAAATTACTACCGTAAAGAGATTCCCTAAAGGAACAATTCCTGTTGAGATGATATTTATACAATTTGACAGTTCTCAAAATTGCAAAATAGCCAGTAGTAACCAATGGACCCCAAAATGGAATGAGCATACTCCTGGGAAGAGAGGAGAAAGGAACATTAGAGAGGGCAGATCCAAACAGCTTACAAGGATCAGTGTTCTGAGGGAAGTGGAAAGTTCAGGGATACAAAGTGGGCTAACAGTCTTATCAATTCGAATCACTATTAGCAGAGACCAGAAAGATGCCCAAAGACAGAATCACCTATTCTATTGGTTAGGCTCACACTGCACCATAAAAGAATTGACCTTAGGTTAATGTTCTTAATCCTCTTCCCTGAATGAATACACCAAATATTCTTACTATTCTAACCTCTACTTTATGTTTTTAATATTACAATATTCTTCCCTTTCTGGAATATTTATAAACTTTTCACTCACTGTTACCAATCATTTTATCTGGCTCTTCTATTATGTATTTTAAGCATTCACTCATTTTCTCCCATTATTATCAGAATGAAAATAAACAGCTACTGTTATTTAATATATATCTAAAAGGGGAATTGCTGGGTTAGAAAAAGAGTCTTCAGTTTTAGTAGACATTTCAAAACACTTTCCCAACAGGTTGCACCACCAGCAGTAAATGAGAACTCCAGTTGTTCCACATCTTAACCAACACTAAGTATGTCAGTTTTGTTTGTTTGCCATCTGGCATGCATTAGAGGTATCTCGTCATTATGATTTCAGGTTGCATTTTCCTACTTACTAACAGAGTTGAACTTATTTTCATAAGTTCTTTAATCAGTTGGATATCTTCTTGTGGAGTCCCTATTAAATCTTTTGCCCATTTTTCTACTGAGATAGTCTGATTTTCTTTATTGGCTCATGGGAGTTCTTTATGTATTATTTGCCAGATAAACGTAGAGCAAATATGTAATTCTGTGTCCGTTTCTGTATATAACAACCTTTGTCAAATGTATAGCAAATATCTTCTCCCATTCTGAGTTTGCCTTTTCACTTCTTATTGGTATCTTTTAGTGAACAACAATTACTAATTAAATGTAGTCTGATTTACCAATATTTTACTTAATGGCTAGTCTTTTTGTGTCCTGTTTAAGAAATTTCTGCCTAATTGAAGATCATGAAGATATCTCCTTTGTCATCCTCTGTAAGCCTTATTGTTTTACCTTTTACTTCTATATTAAAATTGACCTGAAATTCATTTTTGTATATGGTCTGATGGAGGGGTCAATTTTCATTTTGTATACATGTATCCAGGTAACCCAACAACATTTAATTTAAAACTTACCCTTTTCCCACTGCTCTGCAGTACCAGCTTCATCAGGCATCAAGTGTGCTCTATTTCTGGTCTCTGTTCTATTTGATTGGTTTATTAGTCTATCCTGACACCAATACCACAATGTCTTAATTATCTGATAGAGCAAGTCTGAAAAATGTTTTTTTTTTCTTTTTCTGATTTTTTAACTCTTTTTAGCTTTTTCTGATATTTTAACTCTTTTAGCATTTTCACATGAATTTTGGAATCAAATTGTCAACATTTACCCAATTCTGGTAGAACTAATAACATTGATTCATAAGGTTTTATGTTCTTCAGCAGATAATCAGGCACAGCATTTATTCATGGCATGTCTCAACCAAAACTTTTTCTTATATACAACCAAGTATCCATTCAGCTTCTTTCTGTGTGTGCATTACTCACAAAGCACCTATTTACACGTCCCTCCCTGATGTTTCTTGGGCCCTAATCTTCCCATTTGTATCTTTTTTTTTTCCTTTCTTTTTTTTTTTTTTTTTTTTTTTTTGAGACAAAGTCTCATTCTGTCATCAGGCTGGAGTGCTATGGGATGATCTCAGCTCACTGCAAACTCCAACTCCGTGGTTCAAGCGATTCTCCAGGCTCAACCTCCTGAGTAGCTGGTATTACAGGCATATGCTACCACATCCAGCTAATTTTTGGATTTTTAGTACAGATAGGGTTTTAACCTTGTTGGCCAGGATGGTCTTGATCACCTGACCTTGTGATCCACCTGTCTGAGCCTCCCAAAGTGCTGGGATTACAGGTGTGAGCCACTGCACCCTGCCCCCCATTTGTTTCTAAAACCAGATTTGTAGAGAGGTAAGGCAATAGGTGTTTGACGATGATATTGTCCTCTAGCATCTAATCCTCTCCCCCTCTTTCCCTTTAATAAACATATTTGGTTAAAACTCCTGACTTCATTTTACAGGTTATTTCACCTTTTCCCCATATGTCAATGAAACAGCTGCCAAGAGATTGTTTCGACAAATCTTAAAAGTCTTTCTGAACTCAGAAATAAGAACCTCAGAGCCAGAATCATTTCCCCTCTTCAACAACAGGACTGTGTTCCTCATTTCTTGAGCTAAAATGCCTGCTGTTAATTCACTTTTATCCTTAGCCTTTGACTGAAATTTCAGCATAAGTCTGCATTCTTTCTCCAAGGGAGGGAGAGGGAAACATTGGCTTTGGAGTCAGAACAACTTGGATTCAAATCCAGCTTTGATATTTAGTAGCTCTGCTTAGGGCAAATAGTTTGATGAGAGGATTTCATGAAATCATGTATTTCAAGCTTCTAGCATGGTGCCTGCTGCGTAGGAGATTCTTGTCAACTGCTACCTTTTCCTTTATTTCAGTCCAGTGCTCTTAAAAACATCTATAGAAATTATAATCTCTGTCTTTTGGTGCATGTTCAACTGTCTATCTTTATTCTTATCCCCATCATCATTCTCTACTGACCCACTATAAAATGTTACTATAGAATGTTTTATTAGTGTTTAACAATCTTTCTCACATACCCTTAGTTCTAATTTTATGTGCTTTTATCATTTGTTAATAAATATTTGGGTTTTTTACCTTTGTTATTTCTGTTCATAATTTGTTCCCCTTTTTTGCAGTTGGATATCTTTGTTGACTCTTACATTTGAAGCATTGGATTCACTGTGCCCAATGTCCTTAGGGCAGCCAATGTCCTCTGGACACTGCAGCCCTGCTTGTCAGTCACCTGAACTGACGCTTACTGCCCCTACTGGACTTCTCACTCCCACAGGTACCTCTGCATGTGCTCAGCACCTCCACCATGCTGCAGTACCTCTTGATTCTGCACCTCACCTACTGAAGCCACGGAGAGGCAAGAGTCACATTCTATTTGAAGCTACTTTGGGAGAATGTGTCTCCTTCCCTTTACTGAAACAACTCATCTGATGCAACCATTCAATCCTTCATTGGACATTTATATCATAAACAGTTTTTAGTGAAAACAGCTCTTTCCTTTTTTATTCTGCATCCAGGAACATATCTCTGAAACAAGTATCAAGACAAACATAAAAGAATCCCGTCCCTCTGATGACTGAGGCCATGGTTGGATTACCTCATCTGGCTGACTTTTTCTTCCCTTAGGATGGGCTAGTTCCAAAAAGAATCCTAAATTTCTCTTACAAACAAGCACCTGGAAGGCGAATTCCACCAGATTCCCAGAGAGGCTCAGATATGTCTAAATTAGCTACGACTAAGAATGAGCTTCAGCTAGAACCCCATAACACTGTCAAAGGTACCAAAAAAAACTATCTTTCTATATTACACTTATACACACTGAGTCTAGGAATGTGGCTTTATGTTTTTTTCTTCATAAAATACAGTTGGAATCCCCTCCCAGTCTATTCTTCTGATAACATATGGGGAAGATGACTTGACCTTTAATAATTTTTTCCTTTCACATTTTATTTAGAGTCATACATATGTACTTATCTGATCTTATGTCTTCACCAAAATATAAATCTTCCAAACATGATTACATTTTTCAGACATTCATACTGTGGTTTGAATACAGAAAATTCTTACCCTTAAGACTTTCCTCCCTTACTGATCAGCAAAAATTGCCACAAATCCAGGTCTTTCATGCACAGCACATTTCCCTTTTGGTATTCAGCCTTGTTCCTTGCACCAAGTCACATACTGATGTCTCTTGTCTCAAATCCCCAAGGTCTCTTAAAGCTCTCTGTGCTCTGCAGCCAAGAATTACAGCATGTTCAAATCAGAGGGGACTATACTAATCAGGAAATTCAAATGCTTCAGAATGCACATGAGGAAACTGAGACGAAAAGCTGAAGAGACCTGCCCAAGTCCACACAGGTGGAAATACCTTCATCAGCACCATTTTATCTTGTGTATTCATTGATTCTCAGAAGTGCTATCATATTCTTAAATAATTTGTTGCTGTCATAGAAGAGTACTCTTTTTTTTTTTTTTTTTTTTTTTTTTTTTGCAAAATTTTGTTCTCTAGAGTACACTCCCCTTACTATAATTTGGTAATTTGTTTTTTGCTCAGGATGTGGTTAAAGCAAGCACATTTATAAGGCAAATCAGGTAACCTGACATAATACAACGCATTACAAAGCCAAACATTAAGGAGTCTTTTTTTTTTTTTTTAACTTTCATGTTAGATACTTTACATTTATTTACTAATAAATGACTTAAAAAATACACAAAGTAGTGTATTCTCCAGTTAACATTATGCAACAGCTGCATGGACCTTTCATGACAAACATACTCGATTACAAGCACACATATGTATTTTTTTTTCTTGTAACAACTGAGAGTCAAATATTGTTATCTCTATTTTAGAGAGAATGTGACTTGCCCAGTTTCACACATTTAAGAAGGAGTAAAGCAGGGGCTCATATCCAGGCCTAGACGCTCCAAAATGCATTGTTTTTGTTTGTTCTCCTCCTCATTTTAATATCTGTATCATTTATGGATCATTCTCTAAAGTAAAAAAAAAAAATTGAAGTAATGGTTATGTGTGTTCATCTACACTACTAGGCACAAGAAAGAGGGAAATACAATAAAAGGAGCAGGATTCGCCTGTGTAACTTGCCTCAGTGTTTGTGTTCATCCCGTGATTGATACCCATTGTTTTATTACATGGTGCTGTCACATTTCATTGATCATTCCCTTAAATGGGTTTTGACATTTCTTGCATAAAGGAACTTCATAGGATCCAAATATATTGAGGAGATTTGTACGGTTCAATAGCCTGATAACTCATTCAATTGAAATGTAATGTTATTCCTCCCAATTTTGCACAAATGTATTATAAATTAATAACTGCTTTTTACTTTTTCACTTTCTTTTATTATTATTATTATACTTTAAGTTCTAGGGTACATGTGCATAACGTGCAGGTTTATTACATATGTATACTTGTGCCATGTTGCTGTGCTGCACCCATCAACTCGTCAGCACCCATCAACTCGTCATTTACATCAGGTATAACTTCCAATGCAATCCTTCCCCGCTCCCCCCTCCCCATGATAGGCCCTGGTGTGTGATGTTCCCCTTCCCGAGTCCAAGTGATCTCACTGTTCAGTTCCCACCTATGAGTGAGAACATGCAGTGTTTGGTTTTGTGTTCTTGTGATAGTTTGCTAAGAATGATGGTTTCCAGCTGCATCCATGTCCCTACAAAGGACACAAACTCATCCTTTTTTATGGCTGCATAGTATTCCATGGTGTATATGTGCCACATTTTCTTAATCCAATCTGTCACTGATGGACATTTGGGTTGATTCCAAGTCTTTGCTATTGTGAATAGTGCTGCAATAAACATATGTGTGCATGTGTCTTTATAGCAGCATAATTTATAATCCTTTGGGTATATACCCAGTAATGGGATGCCTGGGTCATATGGTACTTCTAGTTCTAGATCCTTGAGGAATCGCCTATACTGTTTTCCATAATAGTTGAACTAGTTTACAATCCCACCAACAGTGTAAAAGTGTTCCTATTTCTCCACATCCTCTCCAGCATCTGTTGTTTCCTGACTTTTTAATGATTGCCATTCTAACTGGTGTGAGATGGTATCTCATTGTGGTTTTTATTTGCATTTCTCTGATGGCCAGTGATGATGAGCATTTTTTCATGTGTCTGTTGGCTGTATGAATGTCTTCTTTTGAGAAATGTCTGTTCATATCCTTTGCCCACTTTTTGATGGACATTAAGGAGTCTTAAGGAACCTTGAGGGAAAACACAAATATTTCTCCCACTTGACTCCACCCTATCTGGCTAGAATTCTAAGGCTGTGATACAGGAAGTGGATCTTCTCGTCCTTCTATTAGGATGAGACTAGGAATCCAAGTTGATGTATAAGACATATAAAATGTTTCTCATCCTTCACCACTCAGAAATACCATTGAAATCCACAATCTCTTCTAATTCTCCAGTTCTTTCACTACACAAATGGAACAAGGCAGTAAGAGTTCCACTAAAAACTATTTAGAATTATCCATATTACCATTTTCTTCCTTTATACACATAGTTGTAGACTTATTTATATGAAGATTTGATTGTCATAATAATACTTTTCTTTTGTTAAAACTGTTAAATAAATTTATTAAATTGAAAGTCACACTCTTTATTATCATTTAATATATAGTTGGGAACTTGAGAAAAGCATGGTCATGGTATTAAACTAAGCCGAGGACAGAGACCCCAAATCTTGTCCTTGTTTCATTAAAACCAACTATTTCTATTTAGTTGACAAGTGATTAAACAAAAACAAGGACAGAGATCTCAAAATCACACCCTAATTCTTTGTTTCATTAGAACCAATTATTTCTATTTATTTGTTTATCCCACGCTAATTTATTGTCAACCAACCTATGTTATTCAAGGACTACGTGAAAATTCATGCTGATAAAAGAGATGCATTCACAGTTTTCAAATCAAGGACTTTGCTGGGTTTCTGAATCAAGAAATACTGCATGGCATTTTTGACTTGATATAGTTAGCACATCATTGTTATATATTCATCCAAGCATCACCTACTTCACTGTTAGCTAAAAGAGAACAGAAAAAAATGACATATTCAGAGCATGCTATAAAATAAAGACAGGATCATCCTTTCTTGCCTAACATTGAAGAAAAACTACCAAGAGTGAAGGAAAGAATGGTGCCATGCATGCCATCACTAAGCTAGAAATTTGTTCAAAGCCAAATCCCAGATGCAGACTAAATAAGCTAACTATTTAGTTGATTCTAACAGTATGAGGAAGCAAGTAAATATTTGTATCCATCCAGTGCCACTGAGCTCTGATTTTACCAAATCATACATTTACAGTTCCTGCCATTAAATCATGGGTCTCCAGAACAAAATATGCAATCATTATAAAGGGCCTTTTAAATCATTTAAAAATCAAGGACTTGCACTTTATCCAAGTGAGCACAGCACTCCTAATTATCTATTCTGAGAGTTGAACTTCTTTGGAAAATAGGTTATATGAGGTAATCCACACACAGCAAGGTTCACTGAAAAATGCAGGTGTAAGTCTAGTTAAACAATGCAGCTTTTTACAAATCAAACACTTAAACCTCTTCAAAAATCTAAACACTATTTAATATAAGCAAAAACAAGAAAATGCTTAACTCATATTAGGTAGCCTGTAGATTGGAAGATGGCATGACATAATGGAATGAGCTGCAAGTTCAGCATTTATAAACTATCTCCACAGAAATTAATTTTGTCACTGTGAGCAATTCAATTAATCTTAAAAATTGGTGGAGCACCCTGAAATTCAGCAGTATGAAAAAATAACAGTAGCTTGATTGAACCCAGCTGACAAGTGGAATCAATGAAAATAGTTACAAGACAATTTAAGAAATTGTGGCAGAAATAGTAACTCAGAGTTCAGAAGATGGAAGCACAGGGGTAAACAAGCAATAAACCTCTAAGTAATGGGTTGGAAAGCTGGAGAAGAGGAGAGGTTCTCTGAATTCCTTTGAGCTTTGCTATTTGTCATGTGGTTCATGACTAATGGACATCATATGCTCTAGGCCCAGATGGTTTCACTAGTAAATTCTTTCAAACACTTAAGGAAAAAATAATACCAATTCTGCATGTTTTTAAGGACTGATAGAAAATAGACAAAAACGTAGGACATTCCAAGTAATTTGAAGAGGCAACATCACCCTGACCAAAATCAGACAAAGACAAAGAAATTACAAGAAAACTACTGACCACTATGCATTGTAATCATGAACAAACATACAAAAAGAACTCAACAAAATATTAACAAATCAAATTCAGCAACGTATAAAAAATAATAATACATCATGACTGGAGTAATAAGACATAATGACCCATATAAACATCATGGAGTTTAAATGGGAAAAGCAAGGTTGGTTCAATATTTTGAAAATATGTCAATGTCATTTATCATATGAACAGACTAAAAAATGATCTGAACAGAGGCAGAACAATTATTTTTACAAAATACAGCATTTATGCATGATTAAAACTCTAAGAAAATTAGGCATAAAAGAGTATGTTTTGAACTTGATAAAGGGCATCTGCATAAAACCTGAGCTGAAGTCAAACTTACTGGGAAAAAATAAATCCTTCTCCTTAAGATTAAAAATAAGGCAAAAATGTCCTCTCCTCCCATCCCTAACCAATATCATACTACAGGTCCTACCTAGAATAATAGACCAAAAAAAGAAATGAAAGGAATATGTTATAAAAATAAATAAAATTTTCTCTATTCTTAGAAAACATGATTATCTATGTAGAATTTCACAAAGTTTACCCAAAAAGTTACTAGACATAAGAAGTCTATTTAGCAAGACTGTAGGATACCAGAGCAATATAAAAATAAAAACTATGTATCTACATGCTAGTAATGAACCATTTGACATTATAATTTTAAAAGTACCATTTACAACAGCAATATAAAACATAAAATACTTAGATATAAATATAATGTACAAAATCTGTAAGCTAAAAACTAAAAAAGTTTAATGAAAGGGCAAAATTGAAAGACTTATGCATACTACCTGATTTTAAGATTTATTATAAAGCTACAATAATAATAATGTGGTCTCTGCAAATAAATAGATACATCGATCAATTAATTAGAACAGAGGGTCTAGAAACAGGTCCACCCAAATGTCAGCTGATTTTTTCTAATGTGCCAAGAAATTCAGTGGAAAGATGGTAATCTTACTGAAAAGTTGTGCTGGACCTAAATATAAACCCTAGAAGAAAACGCTGGAGAAAATCTTTGCAACCTTGTGTTTCACAAAAATTTTTTAGAAGACTGAAAATATAAATTATAGAAGAAAATTAATAAATTAGACTTCTTCAAATTTGAAAGCTTCTACTATTCTAAAGATAACTATAAGAAAATTAAGAAACAAACCACAGACTGCAAAAATATTTGCAAAACACATTTCTGAGGACAGATATCCAGAATATTTTTTTAACTCTCATAACTCAGTAATAAGAACACCTATAATTCAATAAAGAATATTTTAACAGATACTTCAACAAAGAAGATATAGAGGTATAAGGTAAACACAGGTGATCCACATACTAATAATTTAAAAATTGCAAATTACAATCATAATAGGACACTAATATACAACTATTATAATGGCTAATTAAAAAAAAAGTAGCAAGTATCGGCAAGAATGAAGATAAATTGGGACTTTTATACTTTGTTGGTATGAATGCAAAAATGATACAACCACTTTGAAAAACAGTTTGATAATTTCTTATAAAATTAAACACACACATACCACAAGACCAGAAATACCACTCCTAAGCACTTACCCAAGGGAAGTACAAACATATGTCCTTAAAGTCAATTAAAAAATGTGTATACAAATAATATTTTATTTATAATTGCCAAAACAATTTTGCTGGAAACAACCCAAATAACTATCAACTGGTGAAAAAACTGTGGTATGTTCATGTAATGAAATACTACTCAGTAATAAATAGAACAAACTACTGACACATGCAATAACACGGATAAATCTCAAATGCAACATGCAGAGTCAAAGAAAACTGACTCCAAGAATACGTACTATATGATTCCATTCTTATGACATTCTGAAAAAGGCAAAACCATCGCAACTGAAAACAAATCAGTGGATGCCAAAACACAAGGTGAGGGTGAGAAGGGTTGACTACAAATGAGCTTGAGAGAATTTTCAGGAGTGATAGAAATGCTCTACATCTTGATGGTGGTAGTGCTTACATGACTCATGGTGAGATCAGAACATCTTGTGCCAGAAAGGAAGTATCAGTCAATTACAAAGATCCAGCAGAAGGACTCAGGAGCCAGCTTCAAGAGGTTTCCACTGGTCAAATCTGGAACATTCTGAGTATTAAAATTAATTACATCATAGACCATTGATTATAATAGGAATCCAAAGCTCATACTGAAGAAAGGGAAGGAAGATGGGAAAAAAGAGAGAATGCTCCACTTTCTATCAAATTCCAGCTAATAATTATAGAAGGAATGATAGAATTTTAAAAATCACCATTTGGCAACCATCTTATAATAACTAATTCAGACAAAAATCAACATCTAAAAATTGTGAAAACTTTAGTCACTACTATGTATCACATACAACAGGGACCCCAACACAGTGTCCCCATTCTGTTAGGAACCAGGCTGCACAGGAGGTGAGCAGAAGGTGAGTGAGTATTATTGCCTGAGCTCTGCCTCCTGTCAGATCAGCAATGACATTAGATTCTCATAGGAGCTCAAACCCTATTGTGAACTGCGTATACGAGGAATCTAGATTGTGTGCTCCTTATGAGAATCTAACTAATGCCTCATGATCTGAGGTGGAACAGTTTTATCCTGAAACCATTCCCTCTCTACATCCATGGAAAAATTGTCTTCCACAAAACCAGTCCCTGGTGCCAAAAATGCTGGGGACCACTGATCTAAAAGATTATTACTGGGTGAAAGTTTTATAAGAAACAAAATATTTAATGAGGCTCAAAGTATCTCCCACAAAACGCATATTGATTATTTTTAATAAGTACAAAATATTGCTTAATGAACTACAGAGTAGAAAAACCAAATTGACACTAACTTAACCAGTAATGACACAAATGGAAGTTATGTGTTTCCTAGTACAATACACTGTGAAGAAAACAGTACCCCTTCTGTAATATACCTGCCAGATATTTATATTCTGAATCATAGCACAAGGAAACATTAGACAAAGCCAAACTGAGTGGCATTTTACAAAATAATCAGCTTGTACAGCTTTAAAATATCTACATGAAGAAGTAAAGAAAGGCTGAAGAGTCACTACAGATTAAAGGACAATGAAGATACATGGCTATTGAATGAAACTCTTGATCCTGGTTTCTGGACCAGAAAGGAAAAAGGGGAAAATAAAAGTTTTGTTTTTGTTTTTGCCCTTGTATTTTTTTTTCCTCCTTCTTCTTCTCCTTTGTGTCTATTTCTACAAAGGACATTATTGGAACAAATACTGAAATTTTCATGGGGTTTGTGAGTTATAAAATAATATTGTATCAATGTCAATTTTCTGATTTTGAGATACATACATTGTGGATGAGTAGGAAATACACACTGCTTTATTTAGGAGTAACAGCATCACATCTGCAACACATTTGCACATGGAAATTAACAATAAACATTTGAAATGGAAGATAGATGGTAAATAGGTAAAAAGAAAAAGCAAATGTGCTAAATATGTTAATAGTTGCGGAATTAGGATGAAGGTTGAACAAGATTTCTGTGTACTGTCCTTGCAACTTTTCTGTAAGTTTGAAAGTATTTCAAAATAAAAGGTTTAAAAAGAAAGAGTATTATATTCCCCGTCTCTTCCTTTTTTTATGTCTTGAATTCCACAGAAATACAAAGGACCAGTTAGAAATATTCATTACTGTATTCTTCCTTTATATTTTCCTATAGTTTTTCAAATTTTAAATGGGTTAAACATTGCAATGTTAGGCAAAAAAAAATCACTTTTATGAAAGCCATGAAGATTGTACAATCATGTTTTTTCATTTATGTGATCATTACAGTCTCTTTAGCTTGGTCACAGTTCAGAGTTGTAAATACATCCGGGCTTGTGACTCTCTCATAAAATCTATTTAGTAAGGTTTTCCTTGAATAACATGTACTCAAGAAAGTCTTTTGACCTGACACCATACAGCACTGGAATAAAAAATACTTTGCTGGTGAAATATTTGAAAACCCACAGTCATTTAGTGATAGATATGTGTATACTTGAACTAAAAGTATGAGCCTAGTTTTTATGAGGTTTGTGGATATATAATTACTAGTATTAAATTATGTGTTCCATGTTGACTTACCATCATATTTATTATTGCTATTAAAAATGCTGACTGCTATAGGTGACATGGTCTTCTTATTATAATACATAGCCTTTATCTAAAATAAAGCACTCTTATTTTCTCTTTCCATGACTTTTGTGAAAGAAGTCTAATAAACTTTATAGACTTTTTAGTGGTGGACACATGTTGGGAAGGAAACCTCAGTACTGATTTCTTCTGAAATGAACATAGAGACTGAAGTTTGCAATGTGATTTTAAATCCACGGAAACTAATTAAAGAGGAAAAAATGCTGGTCTAGCTATAAAATTCAAAGTGTTGCTTTATTCTGAATTACTGGACATACCCACAACTGGTACAATAAACAACCAAAAATAGAAGAAATTGAGAAAGTTAAGCTGGTTTTTAACTTTCATTGTTTTGCATTTTCCTTTGTTGTTGTTTAGTTTACCAGATCCATTCAAGTGTGAAACTTCTTACACGATAGGCAATAAATATAAAGTATCGATGTTCACAATGTAGAAAGAGATGAGCTATGCTTGTAGATGCCCTCCTTTATACTCAGTCACAGACTGCCAAGCAAATGGTGTGTACATTCTTAGAGAGAGAGGGAGTTGCAGATTATACTGACCATTTTTGAATGCCAGTCAGACCTGCAGCAGGCCCTCATCCCACCACAACCACCACATTGTCACCTCTACAAAGGCTGTGATGTACCTTTTAAAGAACAAGATAGACATCGGGTTGTCTTGGGGAAAATTATTTCAAAATATAGTCTAATTTTGGTTTTGTTCCCTAAGTAAACCTATGAATGAGTGAGGCTGTGTCACTTACCTTCCTTTCCTCTTCAATTCACAAGAGTAAAAAAAATTTAAAAGGCAACATGTACTTCAGAAGGCATCAACAATCAGACCAACAGGTAGAACAGTCCCTAGTGGGTTTGTAGAGAAATGAATTGTACATTTTCACAATAAGATGAAAACCTTTCAGTCAACAGAATGTTGCTCAAAGGCCAGCAAGCATAATCTTTTTTATTTCCAGTCTAGCCTGAAGCAGGCCTCTATGAGTCCCTAGGCTGTACTTCATGAAGGAGCCCTTGCCATTTCATTACAAACTGAGTTTTCATTCATTTGGAAAATATGTCCATTTTCTAACTGCAAATCAAAAGAAAAGGCATAGTCATAACAGAGAGGGGGAAAGTGTGTCTTACTTAAAATTTTTAAAAAATTAAAAGCAATGCCTCATCTCCCAGGACCCTGTCAGATCAATCAATGTTACTGGGCAATAATCAGCCTCTCTGCACATAGTTTTAAATAAAATCTTGCTCTAAGACTGAGTTTTCAGAGTACTGCCTAGTCCATGAACTGATGCGTTCAAAAATCACATGCTCTATTTAAAAACACAATAGAAACTACTACTACCATTTCCAGTTTCACTGTATACAGAGATAATGTGCACTGGAGTAAAGGGATAGAATGACAAATTCTAGTTTTTAGCAAAATAAGTAAAACAATAATTAATTGTTACCATCTGGTTTTAGTTTCCTGATAGCACAAGTAGCTGCCTGTATGTTAACCATCTAACACAACTTTCTGTACCAAAATTTTAAAAAGTTCCATATCCTGAGTTTTAGTTCTCTGTGCTATGATAAACTATGTAGTCCTTAAAACCTAGATGACACTGCTGTGAACTGATCCAAGCCAATTTGGTTTTGTACAACTCTTTGTTGTAAAATCTGGAAGTCAGTGAAGGCGTTGAGAGTTAGCTATTCCCCACAACTTCACTGGTTTTAACTGAAGCAAGTTTCAAATCAGATTTTACCCGACATATGGGCATTGGCTTAATAAACAGGCACAAGAGTCCCTTCACAAACTCAGTGAAGTCTCAGCTCTGTCCTTTCCAATGTCCTTGCATGAAAAGTTAACGCAGCCAATTCTGGCTGATTTGCATGGCCCAGTGCAAAACAAAAACATGGGGCTCCTTGTTCCAAATTATTAAGAATTTCAAGAAAGTGACAGCATTAAACCAAGCATAGATCCCTTAATTAAAAAGGATCCCTTTAAACCCAAGATACCTTGGGTCATATGGGCATACGAAGCTGGCGCTGCCCTCAGCACAGACACAAGAGTCCAGAGACCAGACTCTGTTCCCTTATAGTCAGAATCAGAGTCAGGCAACAACTCGCCTAAATCAGTGGCTGGAGAAGGAACTGAAATCAAGCCTGAGGTTCCATCCCTGACTGTAAAAACTTCCAATATCACTGGATTATTATATCCTATTAGGACAAGTATGAGAAATATCTCTAAAACATTTTAGCCAATCCATATATACTAAATACCTTTAATTTTATCACTGACAATCTACTCCTAAGATTCATCTTGCTATTATCAAGCTACTATTTACAAGGAAAACCCCATTTCTGATATTTAATATGCTCATTAGCAAAGTCAAAGACAGATACTGATACAAATTACTGAAGTGCTTAAAATACCCACCACTGGGTAATAGAATTCTCACTTAAAATGTAGAAAATAATCCCCAAACAGAGCCTTCCTGATTAGGGCATCAGACTGTCTTTAGAATGAGGCTTAACCTAACTGGTACGTACACAGTCACTCTGTCTAGAAGCCTGCATACATCACAGTCATCACAAAAGACAATGACTTCCAAAGCCCATGGGCTGCAAAGAAAAGCAGATACTAGAAGGCCTGTAACTAAAACTGACAATTCCCCAACAGGTAAGTGTTTCTGTCTTTTCCAGTCCCATCAGAATAAAGTTGGGCATATCTGCCAAAACATCACATCAGCTGTTAGGATGCAGTTGCAGGAAGAGAAACAAAGTACCAAGGAAAGAATGGAGGGAAAGATTCCTTTTAAGCTTGTTTTCTGATTGGATTAAACATACCCTCTTACCTTCAAAAAATTTATAGAAGATGAATGAAACTTCTTGTCATTTTAGATTTGATATTCAACATTTAATTTAATCAAGAGAGTGCTTTGTTTCAAACTATTAGTAGTCACAGGAAAAAAAATGTGAATATGTGTCTGAAACCTCACCTCTAGTCAAGAGCTGCCAAATAAAATAGTGATAATTGAGAGGAAAGGGGGAGGAGGAAGGTAGATGGGGGAAGGAAGTAGAAGAGGGAATAGGTAAAGAAGTTCTAGGAAAAGGGATAAAGGAGAAAAAGGGGAAGGAAAGAGAGAAACGAGAAGAGAATAGCTGAGAGTGGAAGATGGTCTTTAAGAACTCAGAAAAAAAAATTAAAACGTCTTAAATTGAGAAGCAAGCATAACATTAGCTATTAAATTAAGACTAGAATAAGAGACAAATATAGTCAATAAAACTTCAGTGAATAATATTGCCCCTATTTGAAATATCCTTCATTAAAGAAAACTTTCCCATTCTTCCCCCTATTTCTATCTCTGCCCCAATTTGTGTTTGAACCTGACAGATATGGGAATCTGACATTGAGCTATCACTATAAGTATCACATACTCACATTTTTTAACTCCAAAAGCTACTGCTGCTAGAATCCCTAAAGGTAGCTTTCCTGTGGAGCCTAATACACATTCAAAATTAGAATAACCTGCCAGGCGCAGTGGCTCATGCCTGTAATGCCAGCACTTTCAGAGGCTGAGGTGGGCAGATCACAAGGTCAGGGGACGGAGACCGTCCTGGCCAAAATGGTGAAACCCTGTCTCTACTAAAAATACAAAAATTAACTGGGCATGGTAGTGTGTGCCTGTAATGCCAGCTACTCAGGAGGCTGAGACAGGAGAATCACTTGAACCAGGGAGTCAGAGGTTGCAGTGAGCCGAGATTGTGCCACTGCACTCCAGCCTGGTGACAGAGCAAGACTCCGCCTCAAAAAAAAAAAAAGAATAACCTATGTCCTTTAAATTCTTTTTTTCATTAATTTTAAAATTTATATATGTTGATCATTGTTTTAATTTCCATACAATGTATATATGCACTGAAACATCACAGTGTAATTACATAAATTCTTGAGATGGTAATTTAGTTAATATTTTTCCATTTCAACCCACTGTTCTATACTCTGCTTTGTGCTATCAGGATATATGTCTGCAACCCACATTTCAGCTTTGCTGGCTGATTCTCAGTTAGGCTTTGTTAATGGGAGCATTAGATGGAGGATTCAAGGTTGGAGCTATAGCAAAATATCACATTGTACTCCATAAATACATACAATTATTATTTGTCAACTCAAAATAAAATTTTTAAGAATAGAGAAGAAACTGTTTCTTCCTGTTCATGTGCTGTTCCTGGCAGCTTAACCCTGGCAATGACCATTCACTCTGGCAGTAGCAGAGTGGCATCAGTCATTTACACTTCTAGCTTTTCCCACATTTCCCACAGCAGCCTGTTCAGAAATGCCAGTACCTGCCAGCCAGAGGTCTGAGTCCCAGCTCCATAGCTTCTTCCCCTGATTCCCCAAGCCCTGGGAGTAGTAGCTGCTTCCTGCAATTAATAATTCTGCAATACCGAGTTTTCCTTTTTTGCCTTTTCAGTGCTCCAATACCTATTTAACACTTTTTATATTAATCCTCTGTTAGAATTACTAGTGTGGTTTTTATCTCCTCACTAGACCTTGACCTATACAGCTCCTTCTCATCAAAGAAATACATTTTGTATATGATAATCATTTTTGAAATTTAGCAATCTCTCTACCCCATAGAAACCATTTATACCATGACAGACTGTGCTTACGCAGTTAGGACAAAGGTAGATATTTTAAATAGCTAGATTAAAATTAAACAAGAATGTAAAGTTTTAACATTACTACAGGTAGATAAATAAATGCAATTATGGTGAGAAAAATGATGGAGTGGCACCTAAATTTGTGATGTTTGTCCCTAGTTGATGAAACATGACATCGTTTTGCCCTAGGACTGAAGCAAGATATTACCTATGCATGAGGCTATATAACTTGCTTCTGATCTTCAGAACTTAACAGTTGTCAGCATAACCCTCCTCTGGGATGCTAGACCCAAAATTTAAAGAAAAATTTTCCCTGTCTTTCTCCTGCCTCCTCCTCTGTCTCCCATGTATATGTCCCTCTGACCAGAGATTTCTTATAAGATTTGGTAATTAAACAAACCTTCCAGAAGCCCCAAGCCAAGAACAAGAGGATAAATAAAGTGAAAATTCCAAAGATTGAGAATTAAAGCCTTAGCCTTGGAAAAAGGGGAGAAGTGGTTCACCCGGAACAAAAATAAAACCCTAGAGTCAGTCAATTAGATTTAAAGAGAGATTTGGGAAGTGCAGGTCAAAGGAGTGGCTCAAAAAAAATAAAAATAAAAAGAGAGACAGACTGTTCACCCTTTACATCTTTGTGGGTCAAGTTTTTATATACATTTCTCTACTTAACCCTCATTACAACCTGCAGAAGCACTTAATGACCAATTTACCCATGATCACACAGCAAATAAACAGTAGCTCTCGATCGATTAAAACTCAGATCTATCTAACTCCACAGTCTCTGCTCTTGACACTATTCAATACTGCATCCTGTTGGGAGGAGACAAAGGCAATTATAAGGGATAATGTAGGAGTGGGACACTGATTATCAGTGTTTATCAGCATTATCAGCATGATGGAGAGAGGGGCTGCAGGGATAGATGGTAGATAGGTAGACAACAGACAGACACACAGGCAGACAGATAGATAGATAGATAATTACATCTTACTTACCTCTCTGTTCCTGATCTTAGACCAGCTTAAATGTACCTTCTGGTCCCCTCAATGGACAGCACAATAAAAGATCCAACCCAACATTTCCAGATGTAGGAAATTATCCAATGCGTCAGTGCACCAAAGATGGTGTCTTTTCATGATGCTCAAAACCAGGGAGCTCTAGCAGAAACTGAATTTTATTGTCACAGGCCCATTATAAATTTACAAAGTTAAGCTTTTACATAATATTCAATCATTCTTTCTGAAAAGTTCATAAAATATTTCACAGTTCTTCAGCATATGGATAAATCTTTCATAGCTGACAGAAACAGATAGAAATAAGCCACAAGACAAGAGGAAATAGACTACAATAAAATCGTCAATATTTCCCAGGTGCCATTTCAAGAGAAAGTGTGATGCAAGGAAACTCTAAGCTGTGAGAATTCTTTCTATGCTTTTAAAATCACCCCTTTAAAATGCACATTTGGTCAGAAACTCAAAATAGAACCATTTAAAATTAGTAGTATTAAATACAAACTGAGAATGGGGAAATATCATAAATGTCTTTCAGGGAAATAAACAGCTACAAATTAGCAAAAGAAGCATGTAAAGCAATTATATAAATGAGGTTTTCATTCTGAGCTAATGACTTGAGTGAGGTTACAAGTGGTTGGCTGTGAGTGAAAGAAAAACAGAAAGGGGAACTCTGTGTCTCTTGTTGTATGTGGTAATCCAGGGTGCATATGACTCTACAGAGAGGAATTACTTGATGTTGTTGCATAACCAAATAACCCTCACAGAGATGTCCTGAGGCTACACCACAGCTTCCCATTTCCCTGCTCTGAGATCTTCTGATCCGTAAATTCTCCCTAAGCTAATTTTGCCTGCGTTGACATTACGTGAGCACTTTGTTTTGTTTTATTTTTGCATTCCAAACTATACATCTGTCTTTGGATTTTTTTTTTTTTTTTTTTTTTTTTTTTGGAGGCCTCCTCTTAACCTGCTGGTCTCACACTAAATGTCCCACTAGAGGATGGGAATACAATGTCTCTACTTTGCATGTTTCCTATTTGGTCCATCAGATCATCAGATGTCACATGAGGCATAAATCTTGGCAGAATTCAGTGGGTTTCATATAAACTTTAAAATTATATCTCAAATAAAATAATATAGACTTATTCTTCAGAAATCAGGGAATCCATCATGTGACACAATGCAACAGCTCTGAGACATTAAAAGAGTTTGAATGAAGGTGGTAGCACTTAGAATGAAAATAATAATAGGCAAGCTTTATTAAGGACTTACTATCCTGGGCAGTCATCCGAGGTCATAACATACATTATCCTTTAATCTTCAAAATGATTATGTGAGATAATATGCTAATAATATTACCTTCCCCAATTTACAAATGAGGGACCTGAGGATCAGAAGCCTAAAAACATTGCCCAAAGTCACAGAGCTAGATCATAGCAAACTCAAGCAGTTTGTCTCCAGAGGCCACACCCTTAACAACTCTGCACATTTCCTCTCAGTATGGGGAGAAAGAGCAAGAAATGCCACTTAGGTGGATTGCACCTAATGGCAACTAACTATTAATAGATACAGGAAAATGGAAGAGGGGTAAATATGACTCCAAAGTTAGAGGACAAGAAGAATGCTGTCACCAGAGGAAACGAAGAGAGTTTGGGGAATGCTGAGTTTAAGTTCCAGCAGAACTACCAAGCTGAACTCTTAAGCAAACATCTAGACATACTTATTCAGAGCTCAGAGGGAAGGCCTGAAATAGATATTTGGGAGTAATCTTCACGGCGGTGATATGTAGAGATAAGAAGTGGGAAAGATACCCAAGGAAAATAATGAGAAACAAGATAGATAACCTTAGTGAATGTTTCCACTGAGATGGTAGAAATAATGGTAGAAAACTGGGACAGGGCTGTAGTTCAGTAGAAAGAAAACTTTAGAGGGCAGAGGTCAAATACTCTATAAGACAGAAAAATGAGAACTGAGATAGTCTTCCGCATTTGACATTAAGAAGGTAGGTCAAGAACTTCAAGGGCGGAGCAAGATGGCCGAATAGGAACAGCTCCAGTCTCCAACTCCCAGCGCCAGCGACACAGAAGACCGGTGATTTCTGCATTTTCAACTGAGGTACTGGGTTCATCTCACTGGGGAGTGCCGGACGATCGGTGCTGGTCAGCTGCTGCAGCCCGACCAGCGAGAGCTGAAGCAGGGCGAGGCATTGCCTCACCTGGGAAGCGCAAGGGGGAAGGGAATCCCTTTTCCTAGCCAGGGGAACTGAGACACACAACACCTGGAAAATCGGGTAACTCCCACCCCAATATTGCGCTTTAAGCAAACAGGCACACCAGGAGATCATATCCCACACCTGGCCGGGAGGGTCCCATGCCCACGGAGCCTCCCTCATTGCTAGCACAGCAGTCTGTGATCTACCCGCAAGGCAGCAGTGAGGCTGGGGGAGGGGCGCCCGCCATTGCTGAGGTTTAAGTAGGTAAACAAAGCTGCTGGGAAGCTCGAACTGGGTGGAGCTCACAGCAGCTCAAGGAAACCTGCCTGTCTCTGTAGACTCCACCTCTGGGGACAGGGCACAGCTACACAACAACAACAACAACAAAAAAAAAGCAGCAGAAACCTCTGCAGACGCAAACGACTCTGTCTGACAGCTTTGAAGAGAGCAGTGGATCTCCCAACACGGAGGTTGAGATCTGAGAAGGGACAGACTGCCTGCTCAAGTGGGTCCCTGACCCCTGAGTAGCCTAACTGGGAGACATCCCCCACTAGGGGCAGTCTGACACCCCACACCTCACAGGGTGGAGTACACCCCTGAGAGGAAGTTTCCAAAGCAAGAATCAGACAGGTACACTCGCTGTTCAGAAATATTCTATCTTCTGCAGCCTCTGCTGCTGACACCCAGGCAAACAGGGTCTGGAGTGGACCTCAAGCAATCTCCAACAGACCTACAGCTGAGGGTCCTGACTGTTAGAAGGAAAACTATCAAACAGGAAGGACACCTACACCAAAACCCCATCAGTACATCACCATCATCAAAGACCAGAGGCAGATAAAACCACAAAGATGGGGAAAACGCAGGGCAGAAAAGCTGGAAATTCAAAAAATAAGAGCACATCTCCCCCGGCAAAGGAGCGCAGCTCATCGCCAGCAACGGATCAAAGCTGGACGGAGAATGACTTTGACGAGATGAGAGAAGAAGGCTTCAGTCCATCAAATTTCTCAGAGCTAAAGGAGGAATTACGTACCCAGCGCAAAGAAACTAAAAATCTTGAAAAAAAAGTGGAAGAATTGACGGCTAGACTAATTAATGCAGAGAAGGTCATAAACGAAATGAAAGAGATGAAAACCATGACATGAGAAATACGTGACAAATGCACAAGCTTCAGTAACCGACTCGATCAACTGGAAGAAAGAGTATCAGCAATTGAGGATCAAATGAATGAAATGAAGCAAGAAGAGAAACCAAAAGAAAAAAGAAGAAAAAGAAATGAACAAAGCCTGCAAGAAGTATGGGATTATGTAAAAACACCAAATCTACGTCTGATTGGGGTGCCTGAAAGTGAGGGGGAAAATGGAACCAAGTTGGAAAACACTCTTCAGGATATCATCCAGGAGAACTTCCCCAACCTAGTAGGGCAGGCCAACATTCAAATCCAGGAAATACAGAGAATGCCACAAAGATACTCCTCGAGAAGAGCAACTCCAAGACACATAATTGCCAGATTCACCAAAGTTGAAATGAAGGAAAAAATCTTAAGGGCAGCCAGAGAGAAAGGTCGGGTTACCCACAAAGGGAAGCCCATCAGACTCACAGCAGATCTCTCGGCAGAAACTCTACAAGCCAGAAGAGAGTGGGGGCCAATATTCAACATTCTTAAAGAAAAGAATTTTCAACCCAGAATTTCATATCCAGCCAAACTAAGTTTCATAAGTGAAGGAGAAATAAAATCCTTTACAGATAAGCAAATGCTTAGAGATTTTGTCACCACCAGGCCTGCCTTACAAGAGACCCTGAAGGAAGCACTAAACATGGAAAGAAACAACCGGTACCAGCCATTGCAAAAACATGCCAAAATGTAAAGACCATCGAGGCTAGGAAGAAACTGCATCAACTAACGAGCAAAATAACCAGTTAATATCATAATGGCAGGATCAAGTTCACACATAACAATCTTAACCTTAAATGTAAATGGACTAAATGCTCCAATTAAAAGACACAGACTGGCAAACTGGATAAAGAGTCAAGACCCATCAGTCTGCTGTATTCAGGAGACCCATCTCACACGCAGAGACATACATAGGCTCAAAATAAAGGGATGGAGGAAGATTTACCAAGCAAATGGAGAACAAAAAAAAGCAGGGGTTGCAATCCTAGTCTCTGATAAAACAGACTTTAAACCATCAAAGATCAAAAGAGACAAAGAAGGCCATTACATAATGGTAAAGGGATCAATTCAACAGGAAGAGCTAACTATCCTAAATATATATGCACCCAATACAGGAGCACCCAGATTCATAAAGCAAGTCCTTAGAGACTTACAAAGAGACTTAGACTCCCATACAATAATAATGGGAGACTTCAACACTCCATTGTCAACATTAGACAGATCAACGAGACAGAAAGTTAACAAGGATATCCAGGAATTGAACTCATCTCTGCAGCAAGCAGACCTAATAGACATCTATAGAACTCTCCACCCCAAATCAACAGAATATACATTCTTCTCAGCACCACATCGTACTTACTCCAAAATTGACCATATAATTGGAAGTAAAGCACTCCTCAGCAAATGTACAAGAACAGAAATTATAACAAACTGTCTCTCAGACCACAGTGCAATCAAACTAGAACTCAGGACTAAGAAACTCAATCAAAACCGCTCAACTACATGGAAACTGAACAACCTGCTCCTGAATGACTACTGGGTACATAACGAAATGAAGGCAGAAATAAAGATGTTCTTTGAAACCAATGAGAACAAAGATACAACATACCAGAATCTCTGGGACACATTTAAAGCAGTGTGTAGAGGGAAATTTATAGCACTAAATGCCCACAAGAGAAAGCAGGAAAGATCTAAAATTGACACTCTAACATCGCAATTAAAAGAACTAGAGAAGCAAGAGCAAACACATTCGAAAGCTAGCAGAAGGCTAGAAATAACTAAGATCAGAGCAGAACTGAAGGAGATAGAGACACAAAAAACCCTCCAAAAAATCAATGAATCCAGGAGTTGGTTTTTTGAAAAGATCAACAAAATTGACAGACCACTAGCAAGACTAATAAAGAAGAAAAGAGAGAAGAATCAAATCGACGCAATTAAAAATGAAAAAGGGGATATCACCACCGACCCCACAGAAATACAAACTACAATCAGAGAATACTATAAACACCTCTACGCAAATAAACTGGAAAATCTAGAAGAAATGGATAATTTCCTGGACACTTACACTCTTCCAAGACTAAACCAGGAAGAAGTTGAATCCCTGAATAGACCAATAGTAGGCTCTGAAATTGAGGCAATAATTAATAGCCTACCAACCAAAAAAAGTCCAGGACCAGATGGATTCACAGCTGAATTCTACCAGAGGTATAAGGAGGAGTTGGTACCATTCCTTCTGAAACTATTCCAATCAATAGAAAAAGAGGGAATCCTCCCTAACTCATTTTATGAGGCCAACATCATCCTGATACCAAAGCCTGGCAGAGACACAACAACAAAAGAGAATTTTAGACCAATATCCCTGATGAACATCGATGCAAAAATCCTCAATAAAATACTGGCAAACCGGATTCAACAACACATCAAAAAGCTTATCCACCATGATCAAGTGGGCTTCATCCCTGGGATGCAAGGCTGGTTCAACATTCGCAAATCAATAAACATAATCCAGCATATAAACAGAACCAAAGACAAGAACCACATGATTATTTCAATAGATGCAGAAAAGGCTTTTGACAAAATTCAACAGCCCTTCATGCTAAAAACGCTCAATAAATTCGGTATTGATGGAACGTACCTCAAAATAATAAGAGCTATTTATGACAAACCCACAGCCAATATCATACTGAATGGGCAAAAACTGGAAAAATTCCCTTTGAAAACTGGCACAAGACAGGGATGCCCTCTCTCACCACTCCTATTCAACATAGTGTTGGAAGTTCTGGCTAGGGCAATTAGGCAAGAGAAAGAAATCAGGGGTATTCAGTTAGGAAAAGAAGAAGTCAAATTGTCCCTGTTTGCAGATGACATGATTGGATATTTAGAAAACCCCATTGTCTCAGCCCAAAATCTCCTTAAGCTGATAAGCAACTTCAGCAAAGTCTCAGGATACAAAATTAATGTGCAAAAATCACAAGCATTCTTATACACCAATAACAGACAAACACAGAGCCAAATCATGAATGAACTTCCATTCACAATTGCTTCAAAGAGAATAAAATACCTAGGAATCCAACTTACAAGGGATGTAAAGGACCTCTTCAAGGAGAACTACAAACCACTGCTCAGTGAAATAAAAGAGGACACAAACAAATGGAAGAACATACCATGCTCATGGATAGGAAGAATCAATATCGTGAAAATGGCCATACTGCCCAAGGTAATTTATAGATTCAATGCCATCCCCATCAAGCTACCAATGAGTTTCTTCACAGAATTGGAAAAAACTGCTTTAAAGTTCATATGGAACCAAAAAAGACCCTGCATTGCCAAGACAATCCTAAGTCAAAAGAACAAAGCTGGAGGCATCACGCTACCTGACTTCAAACTATACTACAAGGCTACAGTAACCAAAACAGCATGGTACTGGTACCAAAACAGAGATATAGACCAATGGAACAGAACAGAGTCCTCAGAAATAATACCACACATCTACAGCCATCTGATCTTTGACAAACCTGAGAGAAACAAGAAATGGGGAAAGGATTCCCTATTTAATAAATGGTGCTGGGAAAATTGGCTAGCCATAAGTAGAAAGCTGAAACTGGATCCTTTCCTTACTCCTTATACGAAAATTAATTCAAGATGGATTAGAGACTTAAATGTTAGACCTAATACCATAAAAATCCTAGAGGAAAATCTAGGTAGTACCATTCAGGACATAGGCATGGGCAAAGACTTCATGTCTAAAACACCAAAAGCAACGGCAGCAAAAGCCAAAATTGACAAATGGGATATCATTAAACTAAAGAGCTTCTGCACAGCAAAAGAAACTACCATCAGAGTGAACAGGCAACCTACAGAATGGGAGAAAATTTTTGCAATCTACTCATCTGACAAAGGGCTAATATCCAGAACCTACAAAGAACTCCAACAAATTTACAAGAAAAAAACAAACAACCCCATCAAAAAGTGGGCAAAGGATATGAATAGACATTTCTCAAAAGAAGACATTCATACAGCCAACAGACATATGAAAAAATGCTCATCATCACTGGCCATCAGAGAAATGCAAATCAAAACCACAATGAGATACCATCTCACACCAGTTAGAATGGCAATCATTCAAAAGTCAGGAAACAACAGGTGCTGGAGAGGATGTGGAGAAATAGGAACACTTTTACACTGTTGGTGGGATTGTAAACTAGTTCAACCATTATGGAAAACAGTATGGCGATTCCTCAAGGATCTAGAACTAGATGTACCATATGACCCAGCCATCCCATTACTGGGGATATACCCAAAGGATTATAAATCATGCTGCTATAAAACACATGCACATGTATGTTTATTGCAGCACTATTCACAATAGCAAAGACTTGGAATCAACCCAAATGTCCATCAGTGACAGATTGGATTAAGAAAATGTGGCACATATACACCATGGAATACTATGCAGCCATAAAAAAGGATGAGTTTGCGTCCTTTGTAGGGACATGGATGCAGCTGGAAACCATCATTCTTAGCAAACTATCACAAGAACAGAAAACCAAACACCGCATGTTCTCACTCATAGGTGGGAACTGAACAATGAGATCACTTGGACTCAGGAAGGGGAACATCACACACCGGGGCCTATCATGGGGAGGGGGGAGGGGGGAGGGATTGCATTGGGAGTTATACCTGATGTAAATGACGAGTTGATGGGTGCAGCAGACCAACATGGCACAAGTATACATATGTAACAAACCTGCACGTTATGCACATGTACCCTACAACTTAAAGTATAATAATAATAAATAAATTTAAAAAAAAAAAAAAGAACTTCAAGACAGTGGTTTTATTTAGTGGTAAATATTTTTATTTTATATGCAATATAGATAAAGGCAAAGTAAAAGATATATTCATCAAATCTATAGATGTCATAAGGAAATAAACATTAATGTCAAATGAGTAAACAATGAAAAAAGTATTTAATGTACTATAAGGATAAGCCAAAGTTCACATAATAAAATTTAGCAGGAAAAGAAAATATTGTATATAGCCCAGAAAATAAATTTCCCACAAAATCTATCAGTAATTCATTTAAAATTTTTTAATTAAAATTTTATTTTATTATAAAGTGACTACAATCACATTATGAAATATTTATTCAAATAGATTTTTAAAACCAAGAAAAATAATCTTATATAATTTCAACACCCTAACAAGATCAGGGTCAGCATTGGTAGGTTTATTTATAAGTCTTTGGTTCCATCTATGTGTTTTATGCAGGGAAGCGATGTAGGGTAGAAACAATTTTATATATGACTTTTTTCACTTAACATTATATCACTTGAAACTTATATCCTATAACATTATATTCATATTTATATGTCTTAATGGCTATATAATAATTTTCCAACTAGTTAATACACCAAAATTTGATTACCCAATCCTCTAATTTTTTTTCTTTTTTTTTTTTTTTTTGAGATGGAATTTCACTCTTGTTGACCAGGCTGGAGTGCAGTGGTGTGACTGAACTCAGGAGGCACAACCTCCTTCTCCTGGGTTCAAGCAATTCTCCTGCCTAAGCCTCCCGAGTAGCTGGGATTATAGGCATATGCCACCACACCCAGCTAATTTTTGTATTTTTAGTAGAGACGGGGTTTCTCCATGTTGGTCAGGCTGGTCTTGACCTCCCATCCTCAGGTAATCTGCCCACCTTGGCCTCCCAAAGTGCTGGGATTACAGGTGTGAGCCACCACGCCCAGCCCCAATTCTCTAATTTTTTAGAGGATTTTAAACAGTATTTTTAACATCATTTAACATTATTTGTTTTCAATTTTTCATTTGGGATGCAAAATTATACTGACTTTGTGAATCCAGTTGGGATAATTTTAATATTTTTTATTTGCAAATGTTACATGGAGTCACCTATAAAAACAACATAGATCCACAATCTCAAGAAACAATTCCTTAACAGCACTTCTAAATTTGTTCACCATTTGTTGAATTTTTTTCAAGTCTCTAATTTACTACTTAAGTTTTGGTTTTTCACATTATCCCAGGATTTTTCCCATTTAATTTTGATTCTATAGATTTATTAGCCTAGAATTGTATTTTGCAGGAGGCAATAATTTTTTTCTATAGAGGGGCAAATGTCAAATATTTTAGGTTTTATGATCTATACCACCTCTGTCCGACTAATAAACTCTGCTGTTACATACAGAAACAGATTAGGTAATCAAATGAGAATGGCTGTGTTTCAATAAAATATTATTTGACATAAATTTAAATTTTTTATTATTTTCAATGCCGTTTTTGACATATAAATCTGTAAAAATCATTCTAAGCTCATATTCCTTCCAAGGTGAAGGTCATACTGCTGTCTGACTCCCTCTACCACTCAGAAAGAAATAGTCTCTAATGGCCCTATTTAGATTGTAGAGATAACATGTGCCTTTTCCGGGCATGCGACTCTGAACTTTTTCCAAGTAACCCAAAAAGTTGTCAGTTTTGAGTGGCACTCAGAACAAGATATAGCAACGCAATTTTTCCAGGATGACCTGCAAGCTGCTCTGAGACTTGGGTTATACGATCCGGTTAAACCACAGGTGCTTCAAGTCTCTTTGGCAGATAGGAAAGCTGTACAGAGCTTTTATCAGGCCTTTATAAGTAAATCATAGCACAGACCTGTTAGATCTTAAGCAATGGTCTACCTTCCTCTGGAGATCATGATTCTCCTTTTGTCATACTATAAGGCCTTAGTAGAGGTGAATACTTGATCATCAACCATAAAGTTACCATGTGACCTGAGATTCCTATTCTGGATTGAGTGTTGTCTGAATCATCACACCATAAATTTGTGCCTGCACTGTAGCATTAATCATCAAACATAAGTAGAATGTACAAAATCAGGCTTGAGAGGTCCTGAACCTACAAGTCAGTTGCATGAGCAAGTGACTCAGATATCCATGGACCCTATTCCTGCTACATTATCTCCTCTCCTCTCCTGCAACCTGCATCTGTGTTCTCATGGGAAGTGCCTGTGACCAGTTGACTGAGGAAGAAAAAAATTGGCTAGGTTTAGAGATGGTGCTACATGATATGCTTGTAATACCCAAAATAGACAACTACAATCCCACAGCTCACTCTGGAGAGACCATGAAAGAAAATCAGGAAGTTGCATCTTCTCAATAAACATGATTTCAAACAGATATGATTGTTTGTGCTGCCTGGAAAGAGAGATTGCCAGTGATGTGTCCCATTTCATGAATGGAGGCTGATAGCTTTCCTAGCTGCCCAGGAACTTTCTACAACTCAAAAAATGCAGAGCCCCAGAGGCTTCTCCTCACACTATCCATTCTAACAATGGATTATACCTTCCAGAACCCCATGTCCCAATGCCTGTCCCCTCCACCAGAGGCCATGCTTCATATGCTAGAAATTATAGTCCCTCAATAAATACAGAAAGAGAATATTGTAAGCATGGTCTGGAAAGAAGTAAATTGGCCTTGTTCAACTTATAAAACAATTCTTAAACAACAAAACATTTGCTTCTGACTTTCTACTTCATGGAAGTTTATATCTCTGAACAGTAGATAAGAAGTAGAAGAAATAGAAAGTTACACTTTTTATATCTGAAATATTTCAAACATTTTCATTATTATATCTGTTGTGTTACTCTGTGATCAAGGATCTTTGATGGTACCACTGTAACTGTTTTGGGGCAGCATGAACTGTGTCCAAATAAGATGACAAACTTAATAAATGTGTGTGTTCTGACTGCTCTGCTGACCAATCGTCCCCTCATTTCTCTCCCTCTCCTCAGGCCTTCTTATTCCCTGAGACACAGTAATATTAAATTTAGGCCAATAAATAACCCTACAATGACCTCTAATCTCCAAGTGACAGAAAGAGTTGCATGTTTCCCACTTTAAGTCAAAAGCTAGAAATAATTAAGCTTAGTGAGGAAGGCATGTTGAAAGCTGGGAAAGGCTGAAAGGCTTCTTGCATCAAATAGTTAGCTATGTTGTAAACACACAGAAAAAGTTCTTGAAGGAAAGTGCTATTTCATAAATTATAAGAAAGTGAAACAAACAGCCTTATTGCTCATATGGAGAAAGTTTGGGTAGTCCAAATAGAAGATCAAATCAGCCATAATATTCCCTTAAGCCAAAGCCTAATTCAGAGCACCCCGTAACTCTCTCCAGTTCCATGAAGGCTGAGAGAAGTGAGAAAGCTGCAGAAGAAAAGTTGAAAGCTAACAGAGATTCATTCATTAGGTTGAAGAAAAGAAATCATCTCCATAAAATAAAAGTCCAAGATGAAACAGCAAATGCTGACAGAAAAACTTCAGCAAATTACGCAGAAGATCTAGCTAAGATAATTGATGAGGTTGGCTACACAGCCACCATTGTAGATTTTCAAATCATTAAACATTCTTAATGTAGACCAAAAAAAAAGTCTTCTTGGAAAAAGATACTATCTAGGACATTCATAGCTAAGGAGGAGAAGCCAATGCCTTGTTTCAAATCTCCAAAAGACAAGCCTACTCTCTTGTTAGGGGCTAATTCAGCTGGTAAATAAGTTAAAGCCAATGTTTATTTACTATTCTGAAAATCCCAGGGGCCTTAAGAATTGTATTAAATCTACTCTGCCTGTGCTCTTTAAATGGAACAACAAAGCCGGGATAACAGTACAACTGTTTACATCATGTTTTCTCAATATTTTAACCCCAATGTTGAGAACTACTGCTCATAAGAAATATCTTTTCAAAATATTACTGCTCCTTGACAATGCACTTGGTCACTCAAGAGCTCTAATAGAGATGTACAAGGGTACTAACGCTATTTTTATACCTGCTAACACACACTCATTCTGCATCCCATTGGTCAAGGAGTAATTTTGACTTTAAAATCTTACTATTTAAGAAATATATTTTGTAAGGCTATAAGTGCTATGGATAGTGATTTATCTGATGGATCTGGGTGAAGCAAATTGAAAACCTTCCAAAAAGAATTCACCATTCTAGATGCCATTAAGAACATTTGTGATTCATGGGAAAAGGTTAAAATAACAACATTAACAGGAATTTAAAAGAAGTTGATTCCAACCCTCATAGATGACTTGCAGGGGTTCAAGACAGGTGGAGAAAGTAACTGCTTGTGTGGTGGAAATAGAAAGATAATTAGAATTAGAAGTGAAGCCTAATGATGTGACTGAATTGCTGAAAGCACATGATAAAACTTGAATGAATGAGGAGTTGCTTCTTATGGATAAGCAAAAGAAAAGTGGTTTCTTGAGATGGAATCTATTTGTGGTGAAGATGCTGTGGATATTGTTGAAATGACAAAAATGATTTAGAATATGACATAAATTTAGTTAATAAAGAAGCAGCAGGGTTTGAGAGGATTGACTCCAATTTTGAAAAATATTCTATTGTGGGTAAAATCCTATCAAACAGCATCACATGCTACAGAGAAATCTTTTGTGAAAAAAAAAAAAGAGTCAATTGATATGCTAAACACTATTGTTGGCATACAACTTCAAGACTTCAAACTTGTTGGTTTACTTCAAGAAGCTGCCACAGCCAACCAAACCTTTAGCAACCATCATCCTGATAGTTAGCAGTCATTGACATTGAGGAAAGACCCTCCAACAGCAAAAACAAAAACAAAAACAAAAAAACTATGACTTACTGAAGGCTTGGATGATAGACTTTAGCAATAAATTATTTCTAACTAAGGTATATACATTTTTTAGACATAATGCTATTGCACACTTAATAGACCTCAGTATAATATAAAAATAAATTTTATATACATTCAGAAACTAAAAACATCGTGTGACTTGCTTTTTGTGATAGTTCACTTTATTGTGGTGGTCTGGAACCAAACCCACAGTATCTCTGAGGTATGCCTATACTTCATACAAAGTGTATATATTATACCATATCTTAGTATGTCGTATCATATAGTAGTGATTCAAATTCCACCAAAAAGCCATCATCTAAAAACACTACTATACACGCTCAAGATTCAATACAACTATAATTACCCTCAAAAAGTGTAATAATGGGCAACTTGAACAGTTAAAAGTTGAGATGGAATTTAGATTTAATGCATGAATTCTGCCCCAGACCATAGCTGTCCCTTGCCGTATGGTCCCTAAGGGAAGCAGAATACAGGGAATACTGGAAGACAGTGAAAAAACTAACTTTATTATTAGCTGGGTTTGAAGCCCTAAACTCAAGTGAAGCCTACTCTAGGAAGCTGAAATTTGCTCTGTGTTACACTAAAGACCTAAGGGGCCTCTAAGTCCACACTGGAACTTCAGGTCTTATTCTCTCTAGCCAACTAAAGAGGGAGAGACAGAAGATAGCTAACTCTAGAGGAGATCCTGAGTCTGGAGGAGACCATACTGGAGATGTACTTGAGGAGTCATTTGCCTAGAACTGGTATCGCATGTTTTGAAACTACTAGATGAAATCATCCCGTCAGTACATGAATGGGAAAGAAAAGATCAAAACTGAGCCCTGAGGAGATGAGGAAGCACCATCTAAGATTGAAGGAGTATCCAGAATGAGTAATATAGTGAGTATATGCTATCCCTGGAGCCAAGAGAGAAAAAAATACTTCGAGTATATATTCTATTATTCAAATTCTACTAATGGTCAAACAAGAAGAGGACTGAGAAATGGCCACTAGGTTTAGCAACATTGAGAATTGGTGACTTTGCATACTCAATAGTGATGGTAGAAGTCCCTGTTTCACCACTGACTAGCTATGTGATCATGGGCAAACTTTGATTTTTTTATCTTTTAAAACTGTAGTCTGGAGGTAATAATAACAATAACAATAGTAATTCCTAATTCTGTAGGTGGTTTTCCATATTAAATGAGATAACACATAAAATGCTCAACATAAGGCCTGTCACAACACAGGCATTCAAATATTAGCTGGCTATTAGGCCTGGAAGGGTAGCAGAGGTCAAGGGCAAATCAATCTCCCTTGCTCTTATTTCTCACATGGGCACCATGAGATATTTCATAGCTGTTTCCCCACTTACATCAAACTAGTGCTTCAGCTTTCTAACTCTTTTATTTTCTCCTCCTAGGATAAATCTTAGGAGTTATCCTTTCCCATACAGTTTTGTATTTGCAAAATTAAATTTCACAGCATTTCCATGAGGCGAAGAAGCATAATGTGTCCTAAGCAGCTCCAGTTGCTTTTTAAGCAAATGTATTTTTGTACAAGAAATGAAGAAGCTGAACATCTCTTTTTCATCTGAAACTCAAACCCCAAGGTACTACTGCCATCCTAAGCAGTTTTCAGTTACTGCTGAATACATATGCACACAGTAAATACGCATATGCAGTAACTGTGGAACATGTAAACTTCAAATTTATTGTACCTAATAAAATTGTGTGCTGAAACGGTCCTATCTGCCCACAATATGTCTATGGTAGAATGCTGGTGACCTAATAAAAAAAACTTTAATTCCCATTTGACATTCTTCATAGTAGTAATCTCTGTGCTGACAGGTGGCTAGTAATTTCAAAAGTAATTATGGAGATACTATCTGCAGATGTTTGGGAATTTATTACAAAGTCTTGCAAATGGGTGCCATAGGAATATGTGGAAAATGATGGCGGATATAACTTTTATTTTAAAGAGACACATTCTCCTTAGGAACATCTGGAAGACCTTGTGTGTGAAAGAATTAGAGGTGGGTAACAGGGACCATGCAGAGAACCTTGGCATTTCATAAGTATACACAGCTTCACAATGTCAGCAAGACATTCATTTCGTGCAAAGATTCTAAGTCTTCACCCTACATCGCCTCCCTCTTGGGCTCAACTTCAGGACAGGAGCCAGATGGATAATTTCTCTCTATTCTTTTTCCAACAAAAGAACAAACCAGGACAATATATCAAGTTTATAACCGCTAGCAAAAGTCCATGGGTGTGCATAGATATATTTTCTTCCTGTAAGTATTCTGTAAATGAAATGTTCTGCATGTAACTGGAATATAACTTCTGGTTATTCAGCTTCTCAAATGATAACAGTTTTGAAAAAGTACAAGTATTATTTTTCTGAACTTGCATTTTGCTAAACAAATTAAAATAATGCCTATATACCCAAGGTATACAGGGTCTTATTCAAAGGTAGCTTTTTACTAGCTAACTATAAATTATATTTGACATTATTATTCACAATATAAAATGTATTAGCATAATATGTCCCTGCCATGGTTAAATATTTCACTATTAATAATAACATGAACCCTATAAGATATGTAGATCAACGCATTATATGAATAATTTGTCCCCTAGTGATATATGTTTCTGGGATTATTTCTCTTTAAAGCTCACACTTTTTTACTTTAGCAGAGTAGAAGAGTTTTATCCATAAAAATGCCCTCTTCTCTATTGCTGGTAATTATATATCTGAAGTAAAATATTTAAGTATTTATTCTTTATATTGTAGCCCTAAATTTTACTTAAAACAGTCATGTTCCTTGCTGACAATATTCTTAAAATTTCAATTTGAAAATTAATAACTAAAATAGTTCGATAACTTATAACTTGCAAACTCTTCTTCAGAGATATTAAATATTATAAAGTGCATTTATATAGTGCTTTGTGAAGCAATTTTACCTTTTATTATTTAGGTTTCACTACAATTGAGGAAATAGGCAAGGTTGATTATTCTAGTTTCATCATCCTTGAAAGTGAAGCTAAGAAAATAAAACAGCTTTTGGATTACATGCCTAGCAGACATACAAACCAGGGAACATAAACTGAGATCTGATTCCTAATTGATCATTTTTGACTACTTATGTAGCTTCTGCAGCAAAAAAAAAAAAAAAAAAAAGGTCACATTCTGAAAAGGAGACTTCACTTTCAAAATATCCAGCTCTTTCCTCCAGTTATCCACATTGGTTTCTGCGTATGAAAGAGTTAATCTTACCCAAAGAAAGTTCTGACTTTTGCCCTCATTACCTGGGAGGTGATCTCCAGGAAGAGTGTCTTTGTTTACTTGGGGCCTTGGCCACCAAACAGTCTAACAATGTGATTTATGATGGGGGCTTCGAGACATGTGGTATCTATGCCTATGGAGATGAAGGCTAAGGGGCAGCCATTCAGCAGTCAACCATGGAGCCCCAGTAAAACTCTGGACATCAACGCTCAGATGAACTTCTCTGGTTGGCAATACTTTGTACATGCTGTCACAGTTGTCACACATTCTTGCTGGTAAGGTAATGTTGGCCACGACTCCACAGGCAGAGGACAATGGAAACTCCACATTTGGTAGTTTTCTGGACTCCTCCTATGCACTTCTTCCCTTGGCAGATTTTAATTTGTATTCTTCACTATAATAAACCATAACTCTTGAGTATAATAGCTTCTAGTGAGTTCTGTGAGTCTTCATAGCAAATTATCAAACCTGAAGGCAGTCTTGAGAACCCTCAAACTTGCAATTGGTGTCAGAAGAGAGAGTAGTCTTATGAACTGTACTCTCTAACTTAATAGTTAACAAATGTCTCACCTTCAGATGAGTGCAATATTTCTTTGTAGTCTCAATTAGTTAATCCTTACCTTAAAAAGAGCCCCATTTTCATTTCATCAGGAAAAATGTGTTTTCTTCTAAAAATTCTGTGAGAACTACCAAGATTTTTACTCTCCTAATACACAAAGGGACTATTCAGATGTAGTATACCTTGTTTTCTGTTCGCAGTAGTCTGCAGATGTTCCTTGACTTACAATGGGATTATGTCCACATAAACTCATTGTGACTTGAAAACATTGTTAAGTTAAAAATGCTTTTAACACATCTAACCTATCAATCATTGTAACTTAGCTTAACCTACCTTACCCTTGCTCAGAGCACTTACATTAGCCTACAGATGGGAAAAATCATCTAACATAAAGCCTATTTTAAGATAAAATGTTGAATATGTCTTATTATGTATTGAATACTGTACTAAAAGTAAAAATCCACATGGCTGTATGGATACTTGAAATATGGTTTCTACTAATTGTGTATCGCTTTTGCACCATCATAAAGTCAAAAAATTGTAAGTTGAACCATCATTAAATCAGGGTTTGTTTGTACTTTTCTTGCTGTGATGGAAGAAACCAAACTAGAATTTAATTCTTAATGTACTAGATGTTATATGATAGTTCTTTTCTTTCTGTTGTAACTAAGTAAAGTCAACAAGAACATGCATCATTTTTACTTGCAAAACATTAAATCATTCTTTCAGAAAATTTTGAGCAATACAAGTCAATCAAATTATGAAAAGAATATCCTGTATTAAAGCTCCTAAAAACACTGAGAAAACTAAGAAACCGATACCTGTACGTATAACAAATCCAACTTGGAAAGTGCATAAGTCAGTTCATAAAATTTTACGTATTCCTTAGGCACAGAACTCTGGGATCTAGGTTGTACATGCATCACTTAATTCCTCTTTTTCCAATAAGAAGGGGTGAAATAAGATCCTTAATCCCTTAAGAACCTGGGGACTCTAAACATCTTTGTAAATAGGGTTTCTCCCTACAGTGACCATTGAATATCTTTTTAGGCTTTAAAGTGTGCCAAAATTTAAGCTTTTCTATTGGAAAGAAATCTAAAATCAAGAAATTGAGTGAGAAGTGTAAATCTCCTGGAAGATACCACTGAGCTTCCTAACATTTTCTCATTGCTATTTAAATTAAAGAAAATACAATTTTTAAAAATACATATTTTCCCAATGTCCTAAATTTATGATGATAGAGGCAAAGTGTCTTTAATTATTATTAATCTCAACAAAGATTCATTTAAGACCAAAACATATTCAACTTACTAGAGATGGTGCAGTGATCTGAACAGTATCATTTTAATTTACCCATGTCATCAGAAAGCATATGGTACACATTCTTAGGAAACTTTTGATAACTGTTAATAAACAATGTATTATATCCCAATCACCTTTTTAAATATTTTGATTTTGATTTTCTTCAAAGGACATTGAATTGATAATATTGACTAATAAGGTATAAAATCATGCTTAAAGGGGAACATCAAAGTTATAATTTAAGTCTTGAAAAGCCCAGAGACAACTGAAAAAAAAATACCCACACTTAAAGATTGCTTTTCAAGTTTTAGTTGGTCAAATTGATTTTTCTGTTATTCTGCAAATTAAAGGGACATAATCCTCTCAAATTGATTAACTGTGTGCTTAATATCACCTGGAGTAAATAAGAAAATACCAAATAGGCATAACTCCCTAACCAAAAAAGGAAGGGCTGCATTGACAGTATTTACACTCCCTTGTTATACAGAGGTTCAAGTCAACCTGCTATAATCACAGCAGAGGGTACGAGATTTTAGATTCATGAGCACAAATGTTTTTCTTTATAGGCCTCTTGCTTTACAGGGTCATGAATCTGTGAGAAACAGCAGACTTTATGAGGATTTTCCATGGGAAAATGTTCATGAATCTTAGTAATGGCCCAGTTATCATTTCATCAGCATCACACTGAATTTCACTGTAAAACCAAGGTTAGTGACTTCCTATTGGAAATGCAAATAAGGAAATTGGCACAAAAGTCCTCTGTGTCTTTGATTAGAAAATCATTTCTCCAAAATTTCTTCCTCTAAACTTTTTTGTCCTCTGCTCTCTTCTTTTCCCAACTTTTTTTAATGTGCCAAATTCTTGCTCTTTGTATAAGACTCAGGTCAAATCATCTCTGAAGCTTTCCCTGAGAAAACCTCACTCCCCACATGAGGTCATAACACCAGCCCTGTGCTCCTTTAATATTTGGTACTTAGCTCCATTAACACTTACCTCTCTATATTGTAGTTCTTTGCCGAACCTTTTCAATTTTTTTATCATCAGCACATAGCCTCTGCAATGCCACGTAGTAGGCATTCAGTCGATATTTATGTCATAAATGGACAAATAGATGAAAGGAAGAAAAATGTCCCAGAAATTTTGGTTTTATTTATGCTTATGCCCATAAAACACTGATAACCATGAACATTGATATTTGTTGCAAAAATCTTCATGAATCCAGAAAAGAAGTAAATAGAATGTCAAGTAATTTCTGTTACAGAAAAACCAAACAGCGGCATGACATTTCTACTTATAATAAAACAAAAATAACCACATATTTTTCTTCTGTCCCAAGTTGTTCAGTATCTATCATAATTTTAATAGTCCTAAATGCAATCCAAATGGTACACTGATCTAATCACCTGAAAATAATATGACCAGTATATAAGTAATAAAAGTGGGTAAAATATTCAGTGGGAATGTTCATCTCACACAAGAATTCTTACCCAACTCAAGTTTTTGGTTTCCTGGATTACATAAATATTGAAAACACACTTAAAAAAGTCTTGTTCGCATACTCATAGAATCATTGAAACTTTAACTTTCCTAGAGGGAAGAGACCAGAAAGAGGGAATAGTAGAGAAGCCAAAACACATAAAAATATTTACAAAGTGAGATAAGCCTTCTTTATCTTACAGGTAAAGAAATTGAAGCCCAGAGATACTTTATGGTCTATGGAAGATCATCCTTCTTGTTGACTTCAGTTCAAAATGAAAGGCAACCTAACATAGCTTAGAATATCCATTTAACAGTGTTATTCTGCCATCTGCCATTGATGCCTCAGAGTTTTATGACTGCTTTATGAGAAGAACTGAGAGCCTTTATGGGATAAAAACACAAAGTTTGGATGCTGGTAATTTACTCTAGTATTCTCTAAACCAATTCTACCCCTACACTAAGATCTTATTTATATGTTTGCTTAGCATCATTCTGAGTCATTACTACAGACTGCACTCCTTGCCCTTCTCAGTCATCAGACAAATTTATGCAGTTTGTTATCAGATTTACTAAATAAGAGGTTTTGCTTAGTTAAAACCCTCCTATTGAAAAAGTCATTTCAAAGACTAAATCCTACTGACAATGACTGAGAAACAACAATGTGTACTTGTGAAGTTTGTTCGTTAATGACTGCTGATTTCCCTAGAGGTTACCCTTCAGTATCTAGAGAGATGTGTCTTATATTTGAATGTTAATGAAAGTCACCTGTGAAACTATCAAAGTAAAATTGCATCAAATAGTTTAAACAGGAAAGGAAGACTTTATTCAAGACTATTCCAAGAGGGGAGAGAGATTTAATGCAATGTGATGAAACAAAAGGCAGGGGAGTTTTTAAGTGCTAGCAAGGTCAGGAGAAAAGTACAGGAGGATGTCAAAGGGAGGCTGGTCAATGTGATTAGACCATCTGTGTTTTCTAGTTGGTACTTATTGAAGTTACACTCTTACCCTCCACAGAGGGTAAGTGATAGAGGCACTCCCTTGATGATTACATTTCAAAGTAATGACACTCAGGTCTTTTTTTTTTTCTTTTTAATGAATTGTATTGTGTATATTTAAAGTATATAATATGATGTTATGAGATACATAGATAGTAAAATGGTTACTATAGTGAAGCCAATTAACATATCCAACATTTCACAGTTACCAATTTTTTTGAATGTGGCAAGAACATGTACAATCTACTCATTTAGCAAAAATCCCAAATATAAAACACTGTTATTACCTTTAGTCCTCATGCTGCACATTAGACCTCTAGACTTGTTCATCCTACGTATCTGCTATGTTGTATCCTTTGACCTACATCTCCCATTTTCTCCTATTTGATTTTTTAAGATTCTACAAGACATGTGATATTTTTCTTCTTGTGTCTGGCTTATTTTACTTAGCATAATGTTCTTCAGCTTCATCCACCTTGTGGCAAATGGAACAACACTTGTTATTTCTTGTATTTTTGATAATGGCAATCCTAATGGGTATGAGGTGGCATTTCATAGTAATTTTTATTTGCTTTCCCCTGCTGATTAGTGATGTTGAGCATATTTTCATAAACCTCTGGGCCATTTTTATGTTTTCTTTGAGAAAGATATTATTGAGTTTTAAAACTGGCAAGAGGCTGGGAATATTTACATCTCTAAGGGGAAGAGAAAGAAGTTATAATAGAAAGTTTTCTAAAGTTAAATACCATAAGAAAAGGTAGGTCAGGGCCATGGGTCACAAAGAAACCTATCTATAAAGATTAACAAAGCTGACAGGAAAATTAGAGCTGTCTTTTTAAATACCTGTTAAGTAAACTCCTGAGCCCAACCATTCTTATTCAATAGGCCCTGTTGTGAGCCCAGGAAATTTACATTTTTAACAAACACATCAGTGATTCTCATGCAGAAGTTTCATGTAATAGCAAACAGATTTCAACTCTTATCAATTGGTTGGCTTAAGGCCTGTATTAAGAATACTGAGACAATATTCAGGCTCAGAAAAAGGGCCATGATCAATGAGTGACATCTTCAATGAGCAAAGGATGGGAGAGGGACAGGGTGTATAGGCAAGCTGTGTAATTGCCATCAGGCCTGGGTATTTCCCTGATGGTGCAACTCCCACCTGTGGCCACTTAACCATTTCATCCAAAAAAAAGAGAGAGAGAGATAAAAGAAAAGTTAAATCCTTAAAGTCTATTTACTGAGTGCCCAAGGACTTTAGTGAGCCTTGAAATATCACAACTTTAAAGAGAAGCTACATGGCTTAAATAATTTGAACAGCAAAGCAAATTTTCCATTTGTGAGTGAAAATTTAGAGGCCTATTATCTTGAAGCCATTTCAGAGGGGCCAGTGATCTGGAGCATGGTAGTGGTACCTTCCTTCCAAAGTGCAAGATAAGTTGTTAAGCCTTGAACTCACCTATCATTAAAAAAGAAGTACAATGCTTGGTAGGTCTTCTTGGATTTTTTCAATGATTGAATGACATTCAAAGTGTCTGTGGCAAATACAGGTGCTGGATAAAGACTTTGGCAAGATCCTAAAGGACAGCAGAACCACCAAATTTTAGAAAAATAAATGTGCCTTCTTCTGTAGATAACTTGTAGATAACTATTTTCCTTTTGAAAAATAGCTTCTAGCTTATCAGTGGGTCCTAATGGAGACTGTACCCTCTAAGTATGAGACATTAAGTATTGTGGGAACCTGCCCCCGATAATTCGATGTAGGTTCTTTTCTATTTCCCTAAGTGTCGACCAGTCTGAGAAATAAAGGGAAAGAGTATAAGAGAGAGAACTTTTAAAGCTGGGTGTCTGGGGGAGACATCACATATCAGCAGGTTCCGTGATGCCCCCTGAGCTGTAAAACCAGCAAGTTTTTATTAGCAATTTTCAAAGGGGAGGGAGTGTACGAATAGGGTGTGGGTCACAGAGATCACATGCTTCAAGGGCAACAAAAGATCACAAGGCAGAAGATCAGGGTGAGATCACAAGGTCAGGGTGAGATCACAAGGTCAGGGCAAAACTAGAATTACTAATGAGGTTCCCGGTTCCTATGTGTATGCATCGTCATTGATAAACATCTTAACAGGGTTCAAGAGCAGAGAACCGGTCTGACTAGAATTCACCAGGCTGGAAAATCCTAATCCTAGCAAGCCTGGGGTCGCTGCAGGAGGCTAGGGCGTGTTTCTTTCCTTGTCTACAACTGCATAAGGCAGACCAGAGCGGCCATTTTAAAGCCCCCCTCCCCTAAACAAAACCCAAAACTCCCAAATGCATTCTTTTCCCAGGGCTGTTAATTATTAATATTCCTTACTGGGGAAAGAATTCAGCGATATTTCTCTTACCTGTTTTCGGTAATAAGAGTCCTGCCTGGCCCACAGGCAGCCAGACTTTAAGGTTATCTCCCTTGTTCCCTGAAAATCGCTGTTATCCTGTTCTTAAGGTGCCCAGATTTCATATTGTTCAAACACACATGCTTTACGAACAATTTGTGCAGTTAATGCAATCATCACAGGGTCCTAAGGCAACATACATCCTCTGCTTATGAAGATGACGGAATTGAGATTAAAGACAGTCATAGGAAATTGTAAGAGTATTGATTGGGGAAGTGATAAATGTCCATGAAATCTTCACAATTTATGTTCTTCTGTCATGGCTTCAGCAGGTCCCTCCATTCGGGGTCCCTGACTTCCCACAACAATTAAGGAACCATATGACCTGAGATATCCATTTTGAGATGGTGTTATACGATACTCACAAACTACAATGTTGGCTGATGGAAGCAAATCACCATCAAGTGAAAATAGTATCTATGTGACTAGGCTTGTAGAGACCTGGATGGCAGAAATAAGTTACAGGAGCAGGTGGTCACACTCCTGTATCACCTACTCCTGCTTTATTGTCCCCTTTCCCCTAGTCCACACTCAGGACTTCATGGATAATTACCTTTGATAATTTGAGCAAGGACAAAAATATCTTAGTTTATAGATGGTTCAGCATAATGTTTTTACAACCTAGAAGGAGACTGCTGCAATTACACACCCACTAAGCAGAGCCAACTATGAAATGCCACTGGAAAAAAAAAGTGGTGAAGGAGTCCTCCCAGTGGGTAGCACTTCATACAGTTTACCTTGTTTTCTACTTTGTCTATGCTGAGAAATTCGGAATTACAGACCTAAAGTAACTTGTGGTGATGGACCTAATAGATATTTACAGAATATTTCATCCAATGGCTCCAGAATACACATTATTTTCCTCAGTGCATGAATCATTCTGAAGGATAGACCATATGTTAGGTCACAAAACAAGTCTTAAAACATTCAAAAAATTGGAATAATATCAAGCTTCCTCTCTGATCAAAATGGAATAAAACTAGAAGTCAATAATAAGAAGAATTTTGGAAACTATACAAGCACATGGAAATTAAACAATATGCTCCTGAATGACCAATGGGTCAATAAAGAAATTAAGAAGGAAATTGAAAATTTTCTTGAAACAAATAATGGAAACACAATACACCGAAAACTAGGAGATACAGTGAAAACAGTACTGAGAGGGAAATTTCTAGCTATAAGTGCCCACACCCCAAAAGAAAAAGAACTTCAAATAAATAACCTAACATGGAATCTTAAAAAATTAAAAGCAAGCACAAATAAAACCCAAAATTAGAAGAAAACAAACAAAAATCAGAGCAGACATCAATGAAATTGAAATGAAGAAAACAATACCAAAAAAAATCAATTAAATGGAAAGTTGGTGTTTTTAAAAGATAAAGGAAATCAATAACTCTTTAGCCAGAGCAACTAAGAATAAAAGAGCTGAGACCCAAATCACTAAAATGAGAGATGAAAAAGAAGACATTACAACAGAAAGTGCAGAAATTCAAAGGATCATTAGTGGCTACTTGATATGGTTTGGCTATGTTCCCACCAAAATCTCATCTTTAATTTCCACATGTTGTGGGAGGGACCCAGTGGGAGGTAACTGAATCATGAGGGTGGGTCTTTCCCATGCTGTTCTCATGATAGTGGATAAGTCTCATAAGATATGATGGTTTTAATAAGGGGAGGTTCCCTTCACAAGCTCTCTTCTCTTGTCTGTCGCCATGAGAGACATGCCTTTCACCATGAGTATGAGGCCTTCCCAGTCACATGGACCTGTAAGTCCAATAAACCTCTTTCTTTTGTAAATTGTCCAGTCTCAGGTATGACTTTATTAGCAACATGAAAATGGACTAATACAGTAAATTGGTACCAATAGAGTGGGTACTGCTGAAAAGATACCCAAAAATGTGGAAGCAACTTTGGAACTGGGTAACAGGCAGAGGTTGAAACAGTTTGGAGGGCTAAGGAGAAGAAACTAAAATATGAGAACATTTGGAACTTCCTAGAGACTTGTTGAATGGCTTTGACAAAAATGCTGATAGTGATATGAACAATAAGGTCCAGGCTGAGGTGGTCTCAGATGTTGGGAACTGGAGTAAAGGTGACTCTTGTTATGTTTTAGCAAAGAAACTGGTGGCATTTTAGCCCTGACCTGGAGATTTGTGGAACTTTGAACTTGAGAGAGATAATTTAGGGTATCTGGCAGAAGAAATTTCTAAGCAGCAAAGCATTCAAGAGGTGACTTGAGTGCTGTTAAAGGCATTCAGTGTTATAAGGGAAGGAGAGCATAAAAATGTGGAAAATTGGCAGCCTGACAGTATGATAGAAAAGAAAAAACTCCATTTTCTGAGGAGAAATTCAAGCCTGCTGCAGAAATTTGCATAAGTAACCAGGAGCCAAATGTTAATCTCCCAGACAATGGTGAAAATGTCTCCAGGGCATGTCAGAGGTCTTTATGGCAGCCCTTCCCATCACAGGCCCAGAGGCCTAGGAGGAAAAAATGGCTTCATGGGCCAGACCCAGGGTCCCTGTGCTGTCTGCAGTCTATGGACTTGATGCCCTACATCTCAGCTACTCCAGCCATGACTAAAAGAGGCCATGGCTCAGCTTGGGCTATGGCTTCAAAAAGTGCAAGCCCAAAGCCTTGGTGGCTTCCACATGGTGTTGAGCCTGTGGGCACAAAGAAGTCAAGAATTGAGGTTTGGGAATCTCTGCCTAGATTTCAGAGGATGTATGGAAACACCTGGATGCCAAGCAGAAGTGTGCTGCAGGGGTAAAGTTCTCAGGGAGAACCTCTGCTAGGGCAGTGCAGAAGGGAAATGTGGGGTTGGAGCCCCACACAGAGTCACCACTGGAGCACTGCCTAGTGGAGCTGTGAGAAGAGGGCCAACTATCCTGCAGATCCCAGAATGGTAGATCCACCGACAGCTTGTACTATGTGCCTGAAAAGGCCACAGACACTCAACACCAACCTGTGAAAGCAGCCAGGAGGGAGGATGTACCATGCAAAGCCACAGGGGAGGAGCTTCCCAAGACCATGAAAACATACCTCTTCCATCAGTGTGACCTGGATGTGAGACATGGAGTCAAAGATCATTTTGGAGCTTTAAGATTTGACTGCCCCACTGGATTTTGGACTTGCAAGGGGCCTGTAGTCCATCTATTTTGGCCAATTTCTCCCATTTGACACAGCTGTATTTACTCAATTCCTATACCCCCACTGTATCTAGGAATTAACTAACTGGCTTTTGATTTTACAGACTCATAGGCAGAAGGGACTTGCCTTGTCTCAGGTGACACTTTGGACTGTGGACTTTTGAGTTAATGCTGAAATGAGTTAAGACTTTGGGGGACTGTTGGGAAAGGATGACTGGTTTTGAAATGTGAGGACATTAGATTTAGGAGGGGGCAGGGGTAGAATAATATGGTTTAGCTGTGTCCCCACCCAAATCTCATATTGAATTTCAATGTGTTGTGGGAGGGACCCAGTGGGAGGTAACTGAATCAAGGGAGCAGGTCTTTCCCATGCTGTTCTCATGATAGTGAATAAGTCTCACAAGAGCTGATGGTTTTTAAAAGGGGGATATCCCTCCACAAGCATTCTTCTCTTGTCTGCCACTATGTGAGATGTGCCTTTCACCTTCTGCCATAATTGTGAGGTCTCCCCAGTCACAAGGAACTGTGAGCTAATAAACCTTTTTCTTTTGTAAATTGTCCAGTCTCAGGTACATCTTTATCTGCAGCATGAAAATGGACTAATACACTACTATCAGCAATTATATACCAATAAATTAGAAAATCTAGAGGAAATAGATAAATTGCTAGATGCATAAAAGCTAACAAGATTTAACCATGAAGAAATCCAAAACCTGAACAGACCAACAACAAGAAATGGGATCACAGCTGTTGTAAAAAGTCTTCCAGCAAAGAAAATCCCAGGACCTGATGGTTTCACTGCTGAATTCTACCAAACATTTAAAGAAGACCTAGTATCAATCCTACTCAAGCTATCCCCCCAAAAAGAAAAGAATACTTCTGAACTCATTTCTACAAGGCCAGTATCACCCTGATACAAAAACCAGGGAAAGACACACCAAGAAAAGAAAACTACAGGCCAATATCCCTAATATGGGTGCAAAAATACAAAAAAAAAAAAAAAACCAGCAAACCAAATGCAGCAATACATTAAAAAGATCATTCATCATGACCAAACGGAATTTATCCTTTGGATGTAAGGATGGTTCAACATATGCAAATCATCAATATAATGTATCATGTCAACAGAATGAAGGATAAAAACTACATAATCATTTCTATTGATGTTGAAAAAGCATTTGATAAATTTCAACAACTCTTCATGATAAAAACCCTAAAAAAACCTCAGCAGAGAAGAAATGTATCTCAACATAATAACAGCCCCACAGTTGTGTCATACTGAATAAGGAAAAATTGAAAGCCTTTCCCCTAAGCTCTTGAATAAGAAAAGGTTGCCCACCTTTACCACTGTTATTCAGCATATTACTGAAAGTCTTAGCTAGAGCAATCAGACAAGTGAAATAAATAAAGGGCATCCAAACTGGAAAGGAAAAAGTGAAATTATTTTTGTTTTCAGATGATACAATCTTATATTTGGAAAAACCTAATGACTCCACCAAAATACTATTAAATCTGAAAAACAAATTCAGTAAAGTTGCAGGATACAAAATCAACATACAAAAGTGGTAGCATTTCTATATGATTTCTATTTGCCAACAATGAACAATCTGAAAAAGAAATCAAAAAAGTAATCCCATTTATACTAACAACACATAATTTTAAATACCTAGGAATTAACTAAAGAAATGAAAAATGTCTACAATGAAAACATATACAACATATAAACCTACAAAGTATTGATGAAATAAATTGAAGAGGACAAAAAAAGGCAAAGATATTCCACGTTCATGGATTGGAGGAATTCATATTGTTAAAATATCAATACTACCTGAAGCGATCTATGGATTCAATGCAATCCCTATCAAAATTAAAATGACATTCTTCACAGAAATAGAAAAATCAATCCTAAAATGTATATGGAATCACAAAAGACCCAGAATAGCCAAAGCCATGCTGAGCAAAAAGAACAAAACTGGAGTAATTACATTACCTGACTTCAAATTATATTAAAGAGCTGTAGCAATCAAAAAAGAATGGTACTATCATAAAAACAGATACACAGACAAATGGGGTAAAACAGAGAACTCAGAAACAAATCCATACATCTACAGTGAACTCATTTTTGACAAAGGTGCCAAGAGTATATATTGGGGAAAAGACAATCTCTCCAACAAATGATGCTGGGAAAATTGGATATCCATAGGAAGAAGAATGAATCTAAACCCCCTTCTCTTGCCATTTACTAAAATCAAATCAAAACAGATTAAAGACTTAAATCTAATAATTCAAACTATGAAACTACTACATCAGCGAAACTCTCTAGGACATCAGTCTGATCAAAGATGTCTTGAGTAAAACCTTACAAGCATAGGCAACCAAAGAAGAAATGGACAAATGGGATCACATCAAGTTAAAAGCTTCTTCACAGCAACAGAAACAATAGAAAAAGTGAAGAGACAACTCATAAAATGGGAGAAAATATTTGGAAACTACCTTTCTGATAAAGGATGAATAACCAGAATATAAAGGGAGCTCAACAACTCTATAGAGAAAAAAATCTAATAATTTAATTTAAAAATGAACAAAAGATCTAAATACACATTTCTCAAAAGAAGACATGCAAATGTCAAACAGGCATAAGAAAAAGTGCTCAATATCATTGATCACCAGAGAAATGCAAATAAAACCTACATTGAAATATCATCTAACCCCAGTTAAAATGGTCTTTGTCCAAAAGACAGGCAACAACAAATGCTGGAGAGGATGTAGCAAAAAGGAACCCTTCTACACTGTTGGTGGGAATAAAAATTAGTACAACCACTGTGGAGGACAGTTTGGAAGTTCCCCAAAAAATGAAAAATAGAGTTATTATATGATCCAACAACCCCACTCCTGGGTATGTAGCCAAAAGAAAGAGAACAGTTTGGAAGTTCCCCAAAAAATGAAAAATAGAGCTACTATATGATCCAGCAAGCCCACTCCTGGGTATATACCCAAAAGAAAAGAAATCAGGATATTGAAAAGACATTTGCACTCCCAAGTTTGTTACAGCACTGTTCATCATAGCCGTGATTTGGAAGCAACCTAAGCATCCATCAACAGATGAATGGATAAAGAAAATGTGATACATATACACAATGGAGTGCTATTCAGCTGTTAAAAAAGAATGAGATCCCATCATTTGCAACAACATGGATGAAACTGGAGGTCATTATGTTTAGTGAAATAAGCCAGTCACAGAAAGACAAACTTGATGTGTCCTCACTTATTTGTAGGAGTTAAAATTAACAGTCAAACTCAAGGAGATAAAGACTAGAAGGATGATTACCAGAGGCTGGAAAGGGTAACTGAGGAGCTGAGGAAAAAGTGGAGATGGTTAATAGGTACAAAAAATAGTTAGAAAAAAAAGAGCAAGCCCTAGTATAGCAGAACAGGGTGACTACAGTCAATAATAACTTGATTGTATATTTTAAAATAACTAAAAGTTATAATTGGATTGTTTGTAGCACAAAGGATAAATGCTTGACTGGATGGTTACCCCATTTACCTTGATGTGATTATTACGCATTACATGCCTGTATCTTCATGTACTCCATAAATATATATACCTATTGTAGACCCACAACAATTAAAAATTTAAAAAATATATATAAAGTGACTTGTCATCAGTAGCCAACTCTACTTTGTAGAGAAGATCTGTGTCACATGCGAATGCTTACCAAAGAACATTAAATGCAGAGGAAGCTCTCAATAATTAGGTACACAGATAATATGTTCTATAGATGTCATTCAGCATCTCTACTCAACCATTCAAGTGCTTGCTCAGAAGGCTACCGACTTTCAGTATCTACCTTGCCAAGAACAAAAATAGTGTTGAGACCCCAAGATGGCACTATTCCCTAAGGAAACCAGTCAACTACTGGATGTGAGGTTAATACATTAGACCCTTTCTATCAGGAAGAGTATGGTTTGTCCTCACAAGTAGACACAGATTCTATATGTGGCTTTGCCTCCATAGTCTATAATACTTCTGCCAGCACTAATGTCATTAGATATATGGAATGCTTATTGATCATCATGGTACTCTACACTCCATTGCTATTTACTGTGAACTCATTTAACACCAAAGGAAGCATGAAAATGGGTTTATACTCAGGAATTCACAGGTCTTAATAGTTACCTCATTAACTGGAAGCATCTTGCCTGACAGAATGGCAGACTAGCCAACTGAAGTCTGAGTTATAGCACCAATTGCCAGACAAAGCCCAGAAACAACTGGGTTCTGTTTTACAGAATGCAGTATATATTTGAGTCATTTTCCCCCCATGCCCATAGTTAGAATACACGGGTCTGAGATTCAAGGGGAAGTTGTGAGAGTGACTCCTACTATTACACTAAAAAACTCACTTGAAAGTTGAGATTTCTATCAGTCATTTTGGGCTCCTCCTGCCACTCAACCAACAGGCAAAGATGTGAATTGCTTTACTGGCTAGGATGATAGATTGCGATCATCAAGAGAATAGCAGATTGTTGCTATAAAATGGGAAGGGGAAAGACAATTTTCAGAACCCAGAGGATTCTCTGGAACACCTGTTAGAAGTTCCATGTCCAATAGTAAAAGTTAGTGAAAAACTACAGTAGCAACAACAGCAAAGGCTGGGCCACTGAAAATTCAGACACTCTAGAAATGAAGATTGGGATCACTCCACAAGGTAAAGAATATTGAACAGTATGTCGAAGGTAAAGAAGGATATAAGGGTAGTGGAAGAAGGACATCACAAATACCAACTATGGCCTTGTGATCACTTACAGAAATTAGAATTGTACCATTATATTTCCTTTCTTCCCCTTTCCTTTTATTCTTTTATATAAGAATTGTTGTGGCTGGTTAACTTTCGAGTTAGTTTTTTATTACGGATTCTTGAAATGGAACAAGGACTAAACTTAAGGAGTAATTAACATCATGTAGGGATGGATAGTGTGACTTCCCCAAGATGGATGTTATAACCTTTGGGACATTGAGCCTTCTATTTGGAGACAGAGCAAGAGAGAGAGAGAGAGAGAGAGAGAGAGAGGGAATGTGTGTGTGTGTGAGAGAGAGAGAGAAAATGAATCCAGCTAGGACTTAGGATGATTATTGTTGTTTATGGAAGTTCAAATATGCAGATGTGTATGGATGGTAAGTAGTCAATGGGTGAACTACAGCCAGTTGTTAAGCTCTGCACTTACACACTCTGGTTTGTAATGCTGGGGCTGGGACTCAGCAAACTGCATCTCTCCTTTGCCAGCTGCCTCTATATTAACTTCTACTAGTAGAGACACTAGATCAAGACTAGAAGACCAGAGAGGGAAAGAACTGATGTGCTCCTTTCTCTTTGCTTGCTCTTTCTGATGTTATCACTCCAGGAACTGTCCTTCAGTCCTGGTAGTAGAACTTGGTTCCAGAAAGAGTTGGCTCTAGCCATTGTGATTCTCCCAGAATCTGCCTTATCACACCACCCTAAATGTATCAGCATCAGCTGGCAGCACCTTGCCATTAGCAGTCTGAGTCCCAGTTCCACAAGGCCATTCCTTTGTTCTCCTGCAGTAGCAGCAGCTGCTGGACACCTCTGTCTTCTCCATGTTTGGTTTCCGGTTCTGGGTTCCTGGGTTCTAAGATTCTAGCATCTGATGACACTCACTTCTTCCCTTGGTTCCCCCATCAAGAAGCATGGTGGCCACTTTTTGTGGTTATGACTTCTATGTTTCCTTAGTGCCTTCTTTCTGCCTTAGTATGTTCTCCTAACTCCTGTTGAACAATTGCATATATTTCAATCACTCTGCTAAAATAATTACTGTGGTTCTGCTTTCTGATCTTGATACATTGGAATATTATTTATATATCATACATAATATATGTATACAATAAGGATCAAATACATTTTCTTTCCAAAGTGCATATGAAAGTACATGTTATAGTCTACTATCTAGTTTCACTGCTTGAATCTTCTCTCTCCCTAACTCTACAGTCTACTCTCTGCAATGCAGCTAGAATGATATTTTTTTGAAATTTGCATAATAGTCCAATGGCATCCCTTCACAGAGTAAAATATAACTGCTGACCATGGTCCACAGGCATTACATGATCTGACTCCAGTGACCATATTTCCCTCTTTCCCTCTAAGCATCCATCAGCACTGGCCTCCAATTTTCTTGAACACACCAGTCATTCTCCAGCCTCAGGGGCTTTGCATTTGTTCTTTCCAGTTATTCACATGACTCTTCTTATCTCTTTCAGGTTTCTGTTTTAATGTCACCTTTTTTCATAGAGGACTTCCCTGAACACCCTACATACAATAGCTCTCCCACTCTGTCACTGTATTTTTTGCTGCTCTACTTTGCTTTCCCCAATAGGATGTAAATGCCATGAAGGTAGAAACAGTGCTGCATTCACCTCTGTATCCCTAGTATCTAGAACACTGTCCAATACAAAAGACATGCTCAATGAATACTTAATGAGGGCATCAGTAAACGAATTCTGCTTCAGTGTAACTGTCATTGACAGACAAATGAATTAATCCACTCAAAATTTTTAATCCTTGCATTGCATGATTCCTTTCTTTTTAATAATTTCAACAAACAGGTATTCACACCCTCTTAGCTATCACCACTAAAACTCATTCTACAACAGTATTACCTGTTTAATATACATGAACTAGAGGAAATGAAAAACATAACATTAAACCTTAAATTCCAGCAATGTAAAATTTAAGTTGATTTTTCTAGATTCTGGGAGTTTACAAACTCAACCTTCCTCTTTTTGGTGCTACTTTAAATCTGTAGCACTCTTTTACATCGAATGAAGTTTTTTTACCCTAGTATGAGAATTAGACACCCTTCTAAGGATCAACAAAATCCTCAAAGACAGCCTGATGCAGTAAAAAGATAATTGAACTTGTTCTGTCTTGGCTCCACACTCCCTTATGAAGTGATCTGGGGCAAATCTCTGACCCAATTGGGGTCTCAATTTCCTTATTGATCAAGGAGACGAATGAAGAAAATATTTTCTAAGTCTGTTCCCCAACTCAGAGATCTTATGACTCTAAGAAAGATGAATTCACTTTCAAGTGCAACCCACAGTTAATTACCTCATGTTAATTTTTAAAAGAATAAAAAATAGGAATTACTCTTTATTGTCTCTGACCTTATATTTTTATCAATCCATTTTTCTACAGTTATTTATCTTTGAATACAAAATACTTGGAATAAGGAAAAATTGCGAAAAGATTTTAAACTTCAAGTCCAGTGGTACGCTGGGCCTGCTTGCACCAGCTCATGAAAGCAGATTGTTAAATTTTCAAGAATTTTGCATGCCTGTTATCAAATACAACTAATATTAAAAATTAAATATTTACCATTAAATGGACTATATTTTTTTTAAAAAATAATAAAATTCAAAGTTTGTCACTTTGTTATTATTTTGCAGTTTGCAATTGTCTATGCCCCTATTTTATCAATATGGTGAAATGGTTAGCCACTACACATCTTTTCCCAAATCCCCAAATCTGTGTTCAGTGACATGCGGGTAACTTGAAATCATTCATGGTATGGGAGCATTTATGCTATGGAAATAGGCAAATGCTACATATCAAGGTCTTTTTTTTTCTAGGAAGTCTGTTGTTAAACATGTACATCACGGACTCTCTTTAGGTGCCCTGCTTTAGAAATTAGAAATTAATGGACCATATGGGCCTGTATTTTTCAAACTCAAAGACAAAACATTCAGGTTTTTGTAATTCTGGGAAGCCTTTCCTAATCTTGCCAAATTGATCATCAATCTGTCCCTGTGAGGCAATGAAAGGAAATAGCATGTCTAGCTGAGATTAGCTGACGGTACAACCACCAATCAGTTCTTTAAATCCAAAGGAAAAAAATCACTTCTCTAATTTCCCCCAAGTAATTGCAAGGAGGAAAAGATAACTGTAGAATCTGAAGTGTTGTGGAGTATAGTTATGATGGTCATATTTCAAAATTCCAGACCAAGGCTAGACAATATTTCTTTTTCTATAAAGAGCTAGATAGCAAATATTTTGGGCTTTACGGGCCATACAATCTCTGTTGTACTCAACTGTGCCATTGTATCATGAAAGCAGTCATGGACAATATGTAAAAAATTAGGTGTAGCAGTGTTCCAATAACATTTTATTTATGAGCCTAGCACAGTGGTATGTTCCTGTAGTTCCAACTGCTTAGAAAGTTGAGACAGAAGGATCACTTAAGGCCAGGAGTTGGAGGATGCAGTCTGCTCTGATCCTGCCTGTGAATAGCCACTGCACTTCACTCTGGACAACATAGCAAGACCTCGTCTCTAAAAAATAAATAAATGAGTAAATAAAATGAAAATGTTATTTACAAGAAACAGGAAGCTGGCCAAATTTGGCCCATGAGCTCTAGTTTGCTGACCACTGTCCTAAACAGTTCCTAGAACACTGTAGCTTCTGAGCAAATATTTATTAAAAGAACTTATAATAATTAGTTTAGGCTGCCATAACAAAATACCATAGATCAAGTGACTTAACAGAAATTTTTATTTTCTCACATTTCTGGAGACAAGAAGTCCAAGATCAAGGCTTCAGCCAATTTGATTACTGGTCAGGGCTCTCTTTCTGGCTTGCAGACGGCTAACTTCTTACTGTGTGGTCACATGGCTTTTCCTAAGTATGCATAGAAAGAGAAAGCTCTGGTGCCTCTTCTCTTCTTATAAGGGCACCAGCTCTATCAGATTCTGCCCTACCCTTAGGACCTCATTTAATTTTTACCATCTCCCAACAGGCCTCTTCTTCAAACACAATCTCATTAGGGGTTAGGGCTTCAGCATAAAATGTATGAACGGGGGTGAGGGTGCCACAACTCATTCCACAGCAGAGTTGAATATTAGTATCAAGGAATCTGCCTTATTGTTTTTCACTCCTAACATATATTTGCAAAGCACTTCATAGTTTACAAAACTTTTTCCTGGGTCTTACCATACTTTGTACAATGTATACAAAACTTGGATCATATAAAAGAGAAAGCTGTAGAAAACACTATAACAAAGGACTATCTCTCTACCCCATTCCTCTCATGGACTTAGCTTTTAAATACAAGCATGAATAGGATAAAGAACTGATTTATCTGATGAATTACTTTATCTGTCTGTCCCATGCAACCACTTCATTATAGTGTCTTAAACTTGTCAAAGATAAGTTTACTACATTGCAGCAAACTCATTCTTTGCAGACAGTGGAGTAAAATTTAGCTCCACAGGTCTTGCTATTGATAATTGTGGTATTCTTGTTAGATGCAGGTCTAAGAGATTTCTAAACTTCTTTTCATCAGCATGAAACTCAAGTGAGCCTTTTTTTCTTTTTTTTATTTTATTATTATTATTATTTTGAGCCTCCTGCAAGAAACTTATAATTCCATAGTTTTTCAAAGAGATCATCAGAAAGGTTTTCAAGTTGGGGTTTTCTTTTTCTGAACAATTTTACAGATAGCCAGCTGGAACCTATTCATGGTTTCTGTGTATGCAAGTTAGGGAGGGAAAAAGCAGGGCTTAAAGGAGAGGAATGTAGTATCAGGACCTCAACCTCCATATGTTTTTCCCCAAATGTAATTGTTTTACTATGCAGTAACATTTGCAAATGAATGTAAAATTGCCTACAAGACATAATAGGTCAGAGAAGGCAATTTTATGGTTCTTGTTTGCATTGGCATCTAAAGCAAGCTAAAACTCCTTATGACTTCATCCCAAATTTGTTCTCATAATGAGGTATTTTTTGTTTTATTTTGCTACCTTGGAAAATACATCTTAAGACCATTGATGTTGCAATATTCCATCCATTGCAAATTATTGCTAGATCAAGCAATACTTCTGTCAAACCTAAACACCAGATAAGACTAATTACACACGTTTTGAAATATATACTTTGAAGAATACTCAAAATATATTGTAACTTCAATTATTACTCTCCTGCTAAAAAAAAAAAAAAAAAAAAAAAAAAAAAAAGTAATGCATTTTTTTGTTTGGTTTGTTTTTTACCTTTTAAATCATTTTCAAATGCTATAGCCATGAAGGATCACAACAAGGCTTGCTGAAACCTCCACATCAGATCAAATGGAAATACATGAAAGATTGAAGACGGTGGGACAAGAATTTTGGAAACTGGGCTGTAGGGCTAACCTCAGGAAAGACAGCCAGAAGTCCGAATAAAAGTGATCAGTGTATCATAGCAAATTGGTTCAATCTAAGTCAACATCTTTATTCATTAGGATCTAGTCATTATTATGAAGATCTAGTGTTGCAATTGGGTTGTGAAAACAAGAATTTCCAACAATGGCAAGACTCCGGGTTAGGTGAATGAGTAGTGGTATTTTAATTCCAAGTTATCATCTTAGTTTCCAAAAAGAAACAACAAGCTTCCATCACCATGGGGACATGGGGAGTTGGGAATCAGGTCTGAGGCAAAGAACTTTCAAGGTAAGGTTTCAGTCTTAACAATAAAGGCCTTTATTTCACCAATTAAGATGCTTATTTTATTTGTTAAAAAAATGTCCTAACTTCTCAGTTCACGGTGAGGTCACTTTGACATTTAAAAATGTGTTCTTGGAGAAGGATTTAAGATGGCTGACTAGATGCAGCTGGGATGCACCTCTTTCACTGAGAGGATCCAAAATATCAAATAAATCTCCACACTTCAAACAAATCTTTTGAGAGAAAACACCGGAATTTAACAGAGAGGTGACAGAAAACATGGTGATTGAAGAAAGAAAAAGTGGGGCTGCCTGCTTAGTGTTGCCAGTGCCGGGAATAACTCCTAAACCCAGACTAGACCCAAGTAAGGGGTGAGTGAAGGAACCCCCGGGCACCACATTCCCACTGTGCACCTCTGAGATCTTAGCTACAGGAGTCCCCATGATCCCTGCAGATCTTTGGGCCGGCAGGGGAAGCTGCTGGGAGAACACACAGGCACTGCTTGAACTCTAATGGAGCCCAAAAGGCTTCGGTGTACTGGGCAGCTGCCCGAAAATGCGACTCTGGGCACCCATCCCAGCAAAGGCTCTGTGTCCTGCCCTAAGTGCTCCTGCTCTCTGTCTGGCAGAAGAGAGCTACCCCAGACATGTTCATGCCTCCAAGATAGACTGCCCTGCCATTGTTGCAAGAACAAGGTGCATCTGAGCCACAAACCTCCATGCCTGCCATTCCCTCCCAAGACTGCCTGTCTGATCATTCCACAGGAGGTCCACAGCATTATCTCCATTGCCTACCTGAGTGATTTGTTGGTGGACTGAGAGCAGTTCTCCCCCAACGCTGGTCCCATCACAGCTGGTGCTTGACCTCAAGGGGTCAGGGGAAATATCTGCTGGCCTGTCCCACTTCCTCAGAGCAGGAGCTGAGCAGGCCCCACAGCTGCCTGCTTTGCTGAAAACCCCAGGCAGATCCTTCCCCTGAACAGACTCTGGCAAAGAAGAGGCACCTCCACCCTGCACAGAAGGCTTGTCCCAACAGCCTAAGAACTGGGACCTCAGACCCTCATGAACGTCAACAGGTACACTCCTCCTCCAGAGCCTGGTTAAGGACTGGGCTGACTCAGCATCACCCAGCTTTGACCCATCCAACTCCCTTACCCTGAATGACTTTTGGGTAAACAATGAAATTAAGGTAAAAATCAAATATTTTTTGAAACAAATGTAAATAAAGACATAACATACCCTAACCTCTGGGATACAGCAAAAACACTGCTATAAGGAAAGTTTATAGCATTAAATGCCTAAATAACAAAGATAGACATTTATAATATAAATAAAAAAGATAGAAACCTAATGTCATACCTCAGAGGACTAGGAAAGCAAGAATAAACCAAACCCAAGTATAGCAGAAGAAAAGAAATAAAAAATAAGCAGAACTAAATAAGTTTGAGACCAATAAAATAATACAAAGGATCAACAAAAATTGGTTCTTTGAAAGGATAAACAAAATTGATAGACTGCTAGCCAGTATAACCAGGAAAAAAGAGAAGATTCAAACAAGCACAATCATAAATGATAAAGATGACATTACAAATGATACCACAGAAATGCAAAAGATAAGCAGATTACTGTGAATGTCTCCATGTGCACAAACTAGAAAACCTAGAGGAAATGGATAAATTCCTGGAACATACAATGTCCCAAGATTGAACCAGGAAGAAATAGAAATCCTGAACAGACTAATGGTGAGTAATAAAACTGAATCAGAAATAAAAAATTTTCAAAGCGAATGCCCGGGACCAGATAGATTCACAGGCGAATTTTAACAGATGTACAAAGAAGAGCTGATACCAATCTTACTGAAAATATTCCACAAACCTAGGAGGAGGGACTCCTCCTTAACTCATTCAATGAAGCCAGCATCACCTTGATACCAAAATCAGGCAAGGAAACAACAAAAATGGAAAACTACAAGTCAATATTGCTGATGAAATTAGATGCAAAAATCCTCAATAAAATACTATCAAACTGAATCCAACAGCACATCAACAAAATAATTCATCATATTCAAGTGGCTTTTATCCCAGGAATGCAAAGGTGATTCAACATTTGCAAATCAATAAATGAAATTCACCACATGAACAGAGTTAAAAACAAAAACCATATGATCATTTCAATAGACCTAGAAAAAGTATTTGAAAAGATTCAACATGATTTCATGATAAAAACCCTCCACAAAGTAGGCACTGAAGTAACACCTCAAAATAATAAGAGCCATTTATGACAAACCCACAGCTAACATCATACTGAATGGGCAATAACTGGAAGCATTCTCATTGAAAACAGAAACAAGACAAGAATGCCCACTCTTACCATTCTTATTCAATGTGGTCCTGGAATTCCTAGCCAGAGTAATCAGACAAGAGAAAGAAATACAAAATCCAAATGGAAAAAGTGGAAGTCAAATTATCTCTCTTTACTGATAACATGATCTCACACCTAAAAAATCCTAAGGATTCCTCCCAAAGACTCCTAGATCTGATAAACAACTTCAGTGAAGTTTCAGGATACAAAATCAATGTACAAAAATAAGTAGCATTTCTATACACCAACAACGTCCAAGCTGAGAACCAAACCAAGAACTTAATCTCATTTACAATAACCACACACATGAAAAAAAAAAAAAAAAAAAATCTAGGGGGCGGAGCAAGATGGCCGAATAGGAGCAGCTCCAGTCTTCAACTCCCAGCACCAGCGACACAGAAGACCGGCGATTTCGGCATTTTCAACTGAGGTACTGGGTTCATCTCACTGGGGAGTGCCGGACGATCGGTACTGGTCAGCTGCTGCAGCCCGACCAGCGAGAGCTGAAGCAGGGCGAGGCATTGCCTCCCCTGAGAAGTGCAAGGGGGAAGGGAATCCCTTTTCCTAGCCAGGGGAACTGAGACACACAACACCTGGAGAATCGGGTAACTCCCACCCCAATACTGCGCTTTGAGCAAACAGGCACACCAGGAGATCATATCCCACACCTGGCCGGGAGGGTCCCACACCCACGGAGCCTCCCTCATTGCTATTACAGCAGTCTGTGATCTACCGGCAAGGCAGCAGCGAGGCTGGGGGAGGGGCGCCCGCCATTGCTGAGGCTTAAGTAGGTAAACAAAGCTGCTGGGAAGCTCGAACTGGGTGGAGCTC